>NC_064634.1:252472682-252773599 GCF_023864275.1 Schistocerca cancellata
CCTCCCGACCTGGTACGGAAGCAAATAACCAGAGCCACTTCCTCATCCCCTCAAACCCAGAACCTCCCACAGAAGAACCCCAAAAGTGCCCCACTTGTGACAGGATAGTTTCCATGATTGGATCAGACTCTGAATGTTGCTCTCCAGCAGGGATACGACTTCCTCAAATCCTGCCCTGAAATGAGATCCATCCTTCATGAAATCCTCCCTACTCCACCAAGAGTGTCTTTCCGCCGTCCACCTAACCTTCGTAACCTCTTAGTTCATCCCTATGAAGTCCCCAAACCACCTTCCCTACCCTCTGGCTCCTACCCTTGTAACCGCCCCCGGTGTAAAACCTGTCCCATGCTCCCTCCCACCACCACCTACTCCAGTCCTGTAACCCGGAAGGTGTACACAATCAAAGGCAGAGCCACGTGTGAAAGCACCCACGTGATCTACCAACTGACCTGCCTACACTGTGATGCATTCTATGTGGGAATGACCAGCAACAAACTGTCCATTCGCATGAATGGACACAGGCAGACAGTGTTTGTTGGTAATGAGGATCACCCTGTGGCTAAACATGCCTTGGTGCACGACCAGCACATCTTGGCGCAGTGTTACACCGTCCGGGTTATCTGGATACTTCCTACTAACACCAACCTATCCGAACTCCGGAGATGGGAACTTGCTCTTCAATATATCCTCTCTTCCCGTTATGCACCAGGCCTCAATCTCCGCTAATTTCAAGTTGCCGCCACTCATACCTCACCTGTCATTCAACAACATCTTTGCCTCTGCACTTCTGCCTCGACTGACATCTCTGCCCAAACTCTTTGTCTTTACAAATGTCTGCTTGTGTCTGTATATGTGTGGATGGATATGTGTGTGTGTGCGAGTGTATACCCGTCCTTTATTCCCCCTAAGGTAAGTCTTTCCGCTCCCGGGACTGGAATGACTCCTTACCCTCTCCCTTAAAACCCACATCCTTTCGTCTTTCCCTCTCCTTCCCTCTTTCCTGATGAGGCAACAGTTTGTTGCGAAAGCTTGAATTTTGTGTGTATGTTTGTGTTTGTGTGCCTGTCGACCTGCCAGCACTTTCATTTGGTAAGTCACATCATCTTTGTTTTTAGTAGGTGTATGTATATATATATATATATATATATATATATATATATATATATATATATATGAATATAATAGAGGGAAACATTCCACGTGGGAAAAATATATTTAAAAAGAAAGATGATGAGACTTACCCAACAAAAGCGCTGGCAGGTCGATAGACACACAAATAAACACAAACATACACACAAAACTCAAGCTTTCGCAACAAACTGTTGCCTCATCAGGAAAGAGGGAAGGAGAGGGAAAGACGAAAGGATATGGGTTTTAAGGGAGAGGGTAAGGAGTCATTCCAATCCCGGGAGCGGAAAGACTTACCTTACCGTAAGGTAAGTCTTTCCGCTCCCGGGATTGGAATGACTCCTTACCCTCTCCCTTAAAACCCATATCCTTTCGTCTTTCCCTCTCCTTCCCTCTTTCCTGATGAGGCAACAGTTTGTTGCGAAAGCTTGAGTTTTGTGTGTATGTTTGTGTTTATTTGTGTGTCTATCGACCTGCCAGCGCTTTTGTTGGGTAAGTCTCATCATCTTTCTTTTTAAATATATATATATATATATATATATATATATATATATATATATATATATATATATATATATATATATATAAAATGAATATAATAGAGGGAAACATTCCACGTGGGAAAAATATATTTAAAAAGAAAGATGATGAGACTTACCAAAGAAAAGCGCTGGCAGGTCGATAGACACACAAACAAACACAAACATACACACAAAAATCTAGCTTTCGCAACCAATGGTTGCCTCGTCAGGAAAGAGGGAAGGAGAAGGAAAGACAAAAGGATATGGGTTTTAAGGGAGAGGGTAAGGAGTCATTCCAATCCCGGGAGCGGAAAGACTTATCTTAGGGGGAAAAAAGGACAGGTATACACTCGCACACACACACATATCCATCCGCATATACACAGACACAAGCAGACATTTGTAAAGGCAAAGAGTTTGGGCAGAGATGTCAGTCGGGACGGAAGTACAGAGGCAAAGATGATGTTGAAAGACAGGTGAGGTATGAGCGGCGGCAGATTGAAATTAGAAATTAGCGGAGATTGAGGCCTGGCGGATAGCGAGAAGAGAGGATATGCTGAAGGGCAAGTTCCCATCTCCGGAGTTCAGACAGGTTGGTGTTAGTGGGAAGTATCCAGATAACCCGGACGGTGTAACACTGTGCCAAGATGTGCTGGCCGTGCACCAAGGCATGTTTAGCCACAGGGTGATCCTCATTACCAACAAACATGTCATGTGGGAATGACCAGCAACAAACTGTCCATTCGCATGAATGGACACAGGCAGACAGTGTTTGTTGGTAATGAGGATCACCCTGTGGCTAAACATGCCTTGGTGCACGGCCAGCACATCTTGGCACAGTGTTACACCGTCCGGGTTATCTGGATACTTCCCACTAACACCAACCTGTCTGAACTCCGGAGATGGGAACTTGCCCTTCAGCATATCCTCTCTTCTCGCTATCCGCCAGGCCTCAATCTCCGCTAATTTCTAATTTCAATCTGCCACCGCTCATACCTCACCTGTCTTTCAACATCATCTTTGCCTCTGTACTTCCGTCCCGACTGACATCTCTGCCCAAACTCTTTGCCTTTACAAATGTCTGCTTGTGTCTGTGTATATGCGGATGGATATGTGTGCGTGTGTGCGAGTGTATACCTGTCCTTTTTTCCCCCTAAGGTAAGTCTTTCCGCTCCCGGGATTGGAATGACTCCTTACCCTCTCCCTTAAAACCCATATCCTTTTGTCTTTCCTTCTCCTTCCCTCTTTCCTGACGAGGCAACCGTTGGTTGCGAAAGCTAGATTTTTGTGTGTATGTTTGTGTTTGTTTGTGTGTCTATCGACCTGCCAGCACTTGTGTTTGGTAAGTCTCATCATCTTTCTTTATATATATATATATATATATATGTTTTCAGTGGGAATGCAAGTTCAAAGAAATGGGTTAGTGCATCAATGAAGGTGTTGAATTTTTCATTTATATCATTCATTTTGTACACTCCTGGCCATTTTTCATTCTGTATAAGTTGTTGAAGTAGTTTACATTATGGTGATTATAACTTCGATATGCTGTCCTGAAAGACATGTTGTTAATAATATTGCCTTGTACTTTTATGCTTAATATTTGAGCAAGATGGTCACTAAAACCTGCATTGAAAATCAATGACTCCATTTTGTTTAAGAAAATTTCAAAATTCCCAGATGGTGATCGGCAAACTGTAGCAATAACCAGGTTGAACTGAGTAATTTTTATAACTGCAGTTTCATAATCCTTTTCGACATTTGCCCTAGTTAAGTCAGGTAGTGTAATAAAATCTACATTATCCTTTGTGTAAATTGCTACCCCACCCTGTTTGGTGTTTTTCCTGCAGTAGTAAGCAGCCAAAAAAATTTGTTTATTTTCGTATTCTGGATTAATTCTGGGTTAAGCCAGTGCTCAGAAATGCATAACACGGAGATATCATTAAGTTCATGTGTTAACAGTACGTTAATTTCATCGATCTTGTTACGGAGGGATTGCACATTATGGTGATAAATTTTTAGTTCAGGCGTATTCATGATTTGGTAATTGGGAATCATATGTACAGCATCACATACCTCTAGTTTAAATTAGGAATGTCAGCAGTGTTGTATTTTTGTTCTTCTTTCTTGTTTATTTTGTTTTCCTCTCTGTTGTTGGATGGATGTTCAGGAAGCTGATAGATTGTTCTATCCCTTACAAGTCTTTCTTTAATTATTTCACTAACATGATCACAAACAAACCTTTTCCCTTCATAGTTCAAATGCATTTCATGCTTTGTGTGCAGGTTTCGATGCAGCTTGCTTATATCCAGTACATCGCACTTAGCATATTGAGAACACAGTTTCCTTATTTTAATTTTTGTTTCCCGAATTTCTCTGTTTACACATGAACTATACATCAGATCATGCCTATGAGGAAGTGTGGCAACTACAGTGTTTCTGCATTTGTTAGCTTGTAAAAAATTCTGCAGTGTTTTCTCGCAAACCTCTCCTTCATTTTTTGCCACATCGTTTAGTGCAACACATGAAGGTAAAAACAGTCACTGTTCAAGAAATTGAAAGAGTTATTAAATCCCTGAAAAGTAAAAACTCTGCTGGAATTGACAACATTTCTAACAAATTATTAAAATACTGCTCCAGTCATGTAAGTAAAGTCCTTTGCCACATTTTTGATGTGTCACTTAAGCAAGGAATAGTTCCTGAGAGGCTTAAGTATGCAGTTGTAAAACTGCTGTATAAGAAGGGGGATAAGACGGATACTGCTAACTATAGGCCAATATCACTACTGACAAGCTTTTCAAAAGTTTTATAGAAACTAATGCATGCCAGGATAGTTAAGCATCTCAGTGAACACAATAGCTTCAGCAAAAGTCAGTTTGGATTTTAGAAAGGTTTGTCAACAGAAGATGCTATATTTGCATTTACTGGCAAACTCTTGGAATCTATCAACAAAAAACTGAAAGTTTTGTGACCTAAAAAAAGCATTTGACTGTGTAAATCACCAAATTCTTTTACAAAAAGCTGCACCTCTCGGTATAAGTGGTGCAGCAGGGAAATGGCTCAACTCATATCTGTCAAGCAGAAAACAAAAAGTCGTAGTAGATAGTCAAGATGGCGTCCCGATATCTTCAGAATGGGGTACCATTACATGTGGAGTGCCGCAGGGCTCAGTTCTGGGCCCCCTACTTTTTATTATATTTATAAATGATCTTCCTCTCTCTACGGAATATTGTAGATTCACCATTTTCGCGGATGACACTATACTACTTATTGATAATTCGGAAGATAAACTTGAGGTAATGGTAAATAAGGTTTTAAATGAAACGGTGAACTGGTTCAATATTAATGGTCTTATTTTAAATTACTGTAAAACAAACTACATTCAGTTCCACAAAACATCCAAAGATGATGAAATATTTGTAAAGGTAGGTGAGCAGACAATAACCAGGGTAGATTCCTCAAAATACCTAGGCTTGCATATTGATAGCAAACTGAATTGGTCCAACCACATCGTGGATCTGTGCAAAAGACTAAGTTCAGCAACATATGCATTGCGCATTGTTTCTTCTTATAGAAATATGGAAACCATGAAGTCAGCATATTATGGTTACTTTCATGCAATTATGGCATTTGGAATTATATTTTGGGGAAATCAGCCACTGGCTAAAAAAGTACTGTGTGTACAAAAAAGAGCCATAAGGATCATGTGTGGAGTCCATCCTAGAGCCACATGCAGGAATCTTTTTAAGAAGCTTGAAATACTTACATCCACTGCGCAATATATATTCTCGTTGATGTGCTTCATAAGGAAAGAAAAATCCATCTTTAAGCTGAATAGTGCATATCACAGTCACAATACTAGAAGGGAACATGATATCCACTATGAACAGCCAAATCTAAGTATGGTGCAGAAAGGAGTCCATTTCAGTGGCTGTAAGATTTTTAATGCCCTCACTTCAAGAATTAAGTGTTTGGTAGATGATGATCTCCTGTTTAAAAAAAACCTTAAGGCAGTTCCTATTGCAAGGATCATTTTATACATTAGAAGAGTTCCTGAACTACAGTGTTTAACATCTCTTGTATTGTAAATTGCAAATGTATGCCCAAATTTGTATTTGTAGTACCGAATATTTTTATTGTAAACATATATTTTGCAATATTTATTTCTCTGTAACATTTATTATTTTTTAATCTTTATTTCTCTCTCTAAAATGTATTTTTGTAGTGGGACCTAAGTTACTGTTTACTGTATTTTGTTTTGTAATCTCTATCTATTTCTAAAATGTATTTTTTTTTTTTTTTTTGGTGGGACCTAATTTACTGTTTAGTGTTTTTGTTTTGTTTTATGTGTTACCATAAATTCTGGCCAAAAGCTTGTAAAATTGACACGTTCTATATCCTGTGATACTGTCACAACATGGATCACCGGAACAAGAGATAAATAAAATATAAAAAAAAATAAAGAACCCATTATACAAACGATAAAGTCATTTTCTTGCATTAATTTCGTCTGAGAGTTAATGTCTACAACATTTTTACATCCCACTCCTGGTTTCACTACACTAGTCACTGCCATGTCGTGATTTTTCTCACAGAGCATGCTGGATAGATTTCTGCCATGACTGTCTGTTAGTAATAGTACATTACTCTTTTTCGCTGATGATCTCTGTTTGTTGTTGACATTATTTGCAAAAACACTATTCATTTTCAGTTCACTGACTTTTCAAGTTCACGATCATTTGGAGAGTTGTTATCACAGTCACTTGTTTGTAAAACATGATATTTGTTTTTTTTTTTCTGAAAATGTGACAGTTTTGGCAGACTTTGTTGTTCTTTTTGTAGTCGGAACACTATTTTTGTACGACACTGAACTGACATGAACATTTCAAGACAGGAAACCACTAGGACGGATAAAGGGATTTGCCCACAATAACTGTCAAAAGCACCTTGTTCTCATAGCATGAAAGTCGTCATCCCAAATTTTTCAGCATCTTCTTGTAGAGACTGAGAGCCACCATTGCTACATGCCACTGTAGAATCAGATTTACATTGGTAAATTAAGTACCAGCAGGGTACTTCAGGAATATATATTGCTCATTAATCAGTTGACAGACTTCTCGTTGATCGTCACCACATTAGACATGACGTAGCAACATCAGATCAGACAGTAAATAAAAATTGGGCACAGATAAGGTAAATTCCAACATAGGTTAAGGCAACGGGTATCTGCAAGAACCATAACTGTACCATGAATACAAATCCTCAATCTTTAGCTTTTGCTCTGCTACTCATTATACATGAATCATTAGTGGTCATCAGGGTATTTTCAATAAGATATTGGAGAAATTTAACCAGTTTTCATTAGGAATCAGATTGAAAGCTAACATTTGTATATATTAGAAAGCACTGACTTGCTGTAACATACAGCAGTATTGAACAGTTCAGATTTGTGTAGACATTGTGACAAAGAACACCACATACCTATACTAAGGAGAAAGCATGACTTATACAAAAACCAGACATGTAACAAACATCACAGATACCAGATATGTAGCAAAAATTATCCCTATTTTATTGTACTAAGATGGCAAAAGAATAATTAAATAAGACTACCAATGGTTTGGTCATTAAAGCAGTAGAAAATTACATGAAAATAAAACTGTGTGACTCCTACATCCTGGGAATCAGGACATTTCTCTCCCAATAACTATCTCCAACATAAAATTCCATTTTCTTCATGCTCCACAGATGGATTACAGAAGTAATACAATCATAATAAATTTCTTTCTGATAAATGTTCCTTTGCCAATTACACAGTAGATCTAATACATGTTAAGGACAAGATCATGACAGAGGGTATTTTCATACTTGACAGTAAATCAACATCTATCCAATGACTTTCACAGGTCAAACCAAATGAGAACACATATATAAGGCTACAAACAGTCTAACCTAATTGTAATCACATCTCAGTTGTAAAGTAATAAATTGTCACCATAACAGCACAGATATCTTAAGTAAACTTCACACCAACTTTAAACATTTTCTCAACTTTTCACAAAATCATCAGCACAATGAGAGTACATCATTATCACCATAGTGAGAGTATCTGTACAGACATCATAAGTAAATATTACACCAACTCTCCTCAAAATTCATACTCTGGTTGTGTTATTAAACCACACATTATTAAACCCGCCCAAAGTTTTTACTCGCATCCATATAACCAGAAAAAGGCAGCTGGCATAGTATGTGATATGTGCACCAGTTCCTTTTATCATCCAGTCTCTAAATATTTGTCTGAATCAGAAAGAGGAAGAGGGTGAATTTGTACAGGAAAGTAAGAGAGGATGAGACTTGAAAAGGAAAGAGTCACACCAGCTCAGAGCCTTGAGTTCGCTGCCCCCAAATTGCAAAAAGAGCTTGCAATCTCCTGAGGAAACACAGTTCTTGTGATGCTATATGAGTGATGAAGGCTGTTCGTTTAATTTCAGCTGCATAACATTCCTGAGTCCAAATAATATTTGTACTTAGGATCTTACATAGTTCTTCTATCTCCTCTCTTTCAGCTGCAGTTATACTTTTACAAGCTGGAAATTCTGTAAGTTCTTTGATTATGTAAGGTGGTTTTTGGTCAAATATGATCTCATAAGGAGAATATCCTGTGGTAGTATGTTGTAGGCTATTCATAATGTCTTCAAATTCATTAACATAATATAACCAATTTGTGTGATCTTTCTGACAGTATGTTCTACACAGTCTACCAATTTTTCTCATGTACCATTCAGTTGGGTTGCATTTAGGTGAATAGGATGATATTAAAATATGTCTGATGTTAGTTCTTCTACAAATTCCTTCCAAACTTTTTGAGTAAATTGGCTCCCATTGTAGATAAAATGGCCTTAGGTGTACCCACTTTAATGAAGTAGTCCTTTACAAATGTAGAAGCTATTTTCTTACTAGTTGCTTTCTTTAAAGGATAAAATTTCACATATTTAGAAAACAGATCTACAATGACGAAAATATACTGAAATCCTCCTTTAGCTCTTGGAAGTAGACCATACAAATCCATCCCTAACAAATCCAACTATTTATGTGGTACCACATTGTGCAAAAGTCCCTTGTTGGTTTTGTTACTAACTTTTGTTCTTTGACATCTATCACAGCGGGCAAATAAGGTCCTAACTCTCCTAGACATATTAATAAAATATTTACCAAGCATCACTATCTGTGCTGTGTCTATAAAGTAGAATACCTTTGAAGACCTGATAGTACATTTGTACTCTCTCATGACCTTTGCTCCCTAAATAACTTTCAACAAGGTTCCAATGATCATCACCATTTTGATATCTTCTCAATTGATTACAGATTTTTCTAATTTCACTTTCCTCTTTGACACCCTTAAAATACATTATTTTAAACTTTCCCTCCTGACTATTGTTTACATTATCATTTCCATTCCCCACTGGCATTCTTGACAGGGCATCAGCTATGACATTTTCCTTACCTTTTATAAAATGAACTGTGTATTTAAACTGCTGTAAGAAAATTGACCACCTGTTAATTCTCCCATGATACAATTTACACTCTTGTGAGTAAGTTAATGCTTTATGATCTGTATAAACTTTGACTTCATACCCAAACAAATAATTTTTAAATTTTTTGAATCTGCATACAATTGCCAAAAGTTCCTTTTCAGTTATCATGTAATTTCTCTCATGTTTCTGTAAGGTTCTGCTTGCAAATGCTATAGAATGATGTTCAATTTTCCTGTTAATTTCTTTCTCTTGGAATAAATGTACCCCCAGTCCATAATCACAACTGTCTGTCATCAAACAAAATGGTAAAGAAAAATCAGGTCTATGGAGGATTTCACTTTCTGCCAACTCGTTCTTAATTCTGTCAAAAGCTAATATTCATCAGACCAAACCGACACTGCATTTTTTCGTAACAGGTTGTTCAAGCATGGCAGATTAAGTGCCTGTGTTTTCAGATTTTCGATAGAAGTTTACTAATCCAAAATAAGACTAAATCTTTTTTATTTCTAGGTTTTGGTAATTTTGCGATGGCCTCAATCTTTTCTCCATCAGGCAAAATCCCTTTTTCATTTATGCAGTGGACAATAAATTTTAATTCTCTCATTGCAAACTTACATTTTTCTAATTTCAAAGTCATACCCCCCCCTGTCTCATTTTCTCTCCAATTTCCTTTAAAATTTGAATATGTTCTTCCCAGGTCTTACTTGGTACCAAAATGTCATCCACATAAATAATTAACTTTTCCAAGAGTTCTTTACCCAAAAAAAGTCCAATCCCCTAATAAATTCCACCACAGACACATTTAAACTGAATGGTACAACACAATATTGAAAACATTTCCCATTAAACAAAAATGCAGTGTATTTTCTAGAATCTCTTTCTATTCTATCTCATGAAATCCAGAAGTCAAGTCAAGGCTACTCATATATTTTACATTTTCAAACTTATTTAGTAGTTCATCTATACTTTCAGGGTGGTCAGTTTCTCTCTCCAAATATTTATTCAGGTGTCTAGAATCAAGCACTAAATGAATACCACCATCTCGTTTCGAAACTACCACTAATGGGTTATTGTAAGAACTACAGCTTCTTTCTATTATTGTCCACCTTTCCATTTTTCTGAAGTTCTCTTTCTATCTCCTTTCTCTTACAGATAGGAATAGCATACGGTTTTATGAAAAATGGGTCATGAGCTTTCAGTTTTAGTCTACATTGATACCCTTTTACTCTCCCCTGTCATTATAATCCCACAAAAAATTTTCAAGCTCTCTCCTGTTCTCCGCATTAAGGCTTTCAGTTTTAGATCCCTTTTTAGCTACTAGTTTACTGTAATAATTAACACTACCCTCATCAATATCAAATTCTTCCCCTTCCTCACAATAACCATCACCGTTAGTCTCTTATCCCTCTAATCAGACTACTTAGACCATGATCTTCCATTACAATACTCGTTTCCCCATGAATTCCACTTTTTGGTTCAACAAATGTTATTTTCATGCCACCCCAGTTAAAATTTAGCTTAGCCTTAACAATCCAGTTCATACCTAGTATCAAGTTTTCATTCAGATCTTCAATTACTAAGCATCCTTGTATAAATTGTCCATCATTAATCTTAAATTCAAGTAAGACTTGTCTGGTAATCAGCTTACTGCTTTCTCGAGTTGCCCCTTTTATCCTTACCCCTGTTACTGGAAATTCTGGGAAATTTTTATTATGTTTGACTCTGTCTCTTAGCTTTCTCGATATTCCTGTAATTGGGCTGCCTGTATCCAGAAGACAGTTTCTTATCCAATCATTAATCTGTACTGCAATATACAGACTTCCAAATTCTTTGCCCATTTCATTGACCTCATTTTCAAATAAGAAATCTTCTTGTACGTCCCAAAAATTCACCCCTTTATCACAATCACTACCTTTTATTACAGATTCTACACATTTACTAATCATATTACCACCAGGAGGCTGTACCACAATGTTAAGCCCCATTGTTCTCAGAGCCATTTCAACCATTTGAGCTGTGCCACATTTTTCATGACAATTTTATCATCTGAGTGCACACTTTGACAAATTTCACTTAAAACCTTACACTTTTGATCACAATACTGACATTTGCTACTATAGTCATTGACTACATGTAATGCTCTATCACTAATTAGATCTTCCTTTCCATTTTCACAAACACATTCAGACACAACATCACTAACATCAACTGGTAACATTAACCTATCAGGCACTGCTCTACTGTTTTCTAACTCATTACTCGAACACACCAGAAATTCCAGAATCTTTCACCATCAAATCATCAACTTTAACTTCTACGTATACCATCCCATCTAATTCTGTAAGTATTATATATCATCATCAACATCATTATCATCATCATCTGAAACATTCTCATCAGAAACATTATCATTGCACTTAATATTATTTTCAACACCAAACTTGTTTCTCTCTTCACACACTTCTTCAACAACCTCAACACTGTGACTACTCTGTTCTACCACATCATCATTTTCCTGTCTATTATCTACTGCAATTTCATCTGGAATTACTCTGTCATTCTCACTTCCACTGCCAATCACATGAACATCAGCTTCCACGCATACAGCACCAATATCATTTTCACTCATTTCACAGTCACTCAACATTCTCACTAAACCATATTCGTCAGATATGTTCTCATCACTATCAACAACTACTACTGCATTACTACTGTTAAAGAAATTTGTCAAAGAGTTTTCTTCTAATTCAAATTCAGATTTTTTACTTTTTTGTTCATCTTCGTTTTCAGATAAACATTTTTTCCAAAATTCCCTATCAAACTTCATTCTATTCACTTTAGTTTGTATTCTGGGTACAAAATTTTGGTACGTCCTATTTGTTCTGCCTCTTCCCCTTCTGAAATTACTGCAATGTGCCTCATTGTAATTCCCATGTCTATTTGCCCCATTTTGCCAGGCTCTGAAGGAGGCAGGTCTTAGTTTATTGGACCATTTCTTCTATTTTCAAAATTGTTACTACTGTTTCCCTGATTTTGCTTTCACTGGCTATTTCTTGGTTGGAAATTCCTGTTCTCTGGTCTCTGCCTATCATTCCTCTCCTCATTTCTTCTATCATCATTTCTGAATCTGCTATTAAAATGATCATTGAAAGCTCTGTTATTGTTATCCTGCTATCATCAGGTCTGTCATTGCATCTGTCATTTCTCTCCCATGCTAAGTCCAATTTATCTACATATCTAAGAAACTGTTCCCCGTGACAAAGCCTCCCCATCATTATCGCTCATTTTATTTTCAAAGTTATCTTTAATCAGGTACATGAAATCAACTGAATGTATATTGCCCTCCTCTGAAAATGTTTTTATGTTAACATTGTTCCACAAAGGACTGTAACTACAGAAAGATTTCACAGCAGCGGAATTGTCGATTTCTTGAAATTGAGATTTGAAGTTCAAAATTTCATCCAAACAACTGTCTGCATCTTCTTTTATCTCTGCAAAATTCTCATTTGAATTTTAGTGAAATTTTGTATATTTTGATCTGTTTCATGTGAATTTCTTTACGAAATCTTTGTTGAGCTTTTTTAATTGTAACACTTCAACAGTAGCAACGTTTTCAAAATTTTCTATTGAATCTAGTCTCTCTTCAAATTTTTGGTATTCCTGTTTCAAGGTGACAATTTCCCCTTCTATAGCCAACACGTTTTTAGTATTCTTGTCAACTCTTTCCCAACATTTATCTAAACTCTCCTTTGTCTCGTGAATTTCGGTTACATGATTGTCTATCTTTTTACCCATAGAATCAAGCTTTTGATCAAAAAAAAGTTTTATGTTCATCAAACAATTTTTCAGTTGCCTTTTTCTGTTCTTCCATTGATCGTTTTTGTTCATCCATTAACTGAACTAACCTAGTCAAGGCTGATACATTACATTCAAAATCACGAAAGGGTGAACATTCACTACTGTGATCACTATCCTCTCCAATTTCACTGTCTCGATTAACTACATTATTAACAGTAATATCTACTCTGTTTTGCAAGTTTCCATTAACCTCCCTGTTGTCATCAACTTCCCTATTGTTCTTAACCTCCCTGTTATTCTTCATAATGACAATGCAGACAAAAAACAATTTCCAAAAGTAAAAATTCAAATAAATTTTGTACTTACAGGTGGTTCTCTAAGTTGTGTTTTCACATAAGTATCCTTACATCCTTTGTAGTGTTGCTCACTTTCTTCTTTGTCCTGTTCTCAAAAAAATGGAATATTATTTCAACAAGCAGGTTAACTATGAAACAAAATACAAGATTATAATAGAAAGAAACATTCCACATGGGAAAAATATATTAAAAAACAAAGATGCTGTGACTTACCAAATGAGAAAGCACTGGTAGATAGACACAATAAAAAACACTCAAACACACACAAATTTCAAGCTTTCGCAACACACGGTTGCTTCATCAGGAAAGAGGGAAGGAGAGGGAAAGACGAAAGGATGTGGGTTTTAAGGGAGAGGGGTAAGGAGTCATTCCAAGCCCGGGAGCGGAAAGACTTACCTTAGGGGGGGAAAAAGGATAGGTATACACTCGCACACACACACACACACACACACACACATATCCATCTGCACATATACAGACACAAGTAGACATTTGTAAAGACAAAGAGTTTGGGCAGAGATGTCAGTCGAGGCAGAAGTGCAGAGGCAAAGATGTTGTTGAATGACAGGTGAGGTATGAGTGGCGGCAACTTGAAATTAGTGGAGGTTGAGGCCTGGTGGGTAATGAGAAGAGAGGATATATTGAAGGGCAAGTTCCCATCTCCGGAGTTCTGATAGGTTGGTGTTAGTGGGAAGTATCCAGATAACCCGGACGGTGTAACACTGTGCCAAGATGTGCTGGCTGTGCACCAAGGATTGTTTAACCACAGGGTGATCCTCATTACCAACAAACACTGTCTGCCGGTGTTCGTTCATGTGAATGGACAGTTTGTTGCTGGGCATTCCCACATAGAAAGCTTCACAGTGTAGGTAGGTCAGTTGGTAAATCACGTGGGTGCTTTCACATGTGGATCTGCCTTTGATCGTGTACACCTTCCGGGTTACAGGACTGGAGTAGGTGGTGGTGGGAAGGAGCATGGGACAGGTTTTACACCGAGGGCAGTTACAAGGGTAGGAGCCAGAGGGTAGGGAAGGTGGTTTGGGGATTTCATAGGGATGAACAAAGAGGTTACGAAGGTTAGGTGGACGGCAGAAAGACACTCTTGGTGGAGTGGGGAGGATTTCATGAAGGATGCATCTCATTTAAGGGCAAGATTTGAGGAAGTCATATCCCTGCTGGAGAGCCACATTCAGAGTCTGATCCAGTCCTGGAAACTATCCTGTCACAAGTGGGGCACTTTTGGGGTTCTTCTGTGGGAGGTTCTGGGTTTGAGGGGATGAGGAAGTGGCTCTGGTTATTTGCTTCTGTACCAGGTCGGGAGGGTAGTTGCGGGATGCGAAAGCTGTTTTCAGGTTGTTGGTGTAATGGTTCAGGGATTCAGGACTGGAGCAGATTCGTTTGCCATGAAGACCTAGGCTGTAGGGAAGGGACTGTTTGATATGGAATGGGTGGCAGCTGTCATAAAGGAGGTTCTGTTTCTTGTTGGTGGGTTTGATGTGGATGGATGTGTGAAGCTATTCATTGGACAGATGGAGGTCAAAGTCAAGGAAGGTGGCATGGGATTTGGAGTAGGACCAGATGAATCTGGTGGAACCAAAGGAGTTGAGGTTGGAGAGGAAATCCTGGAGTTCTTCTTCACTGTGAGTCCAGATCATGAAGATGTCATTAATGAAACTGTACCAAACTTTGGGTCCAGTACTTATTACAGTTTCAAAATAAAGGTATCTTGACAAATCTGCAATAAGTTGTAACATACTTACAATAATGAAATAAATTATGCACAACATGCTACATGCTTTCTGTCCATCATGTAAAGTACAGACTTACATTGCCAACATGGCTATAACTGCCTATAATTTCTTAGAAATCCCGAACAATTCTCAGCATTATTTAGAAACATTAATAATTAAAATTGACAGAAAAGGATTGAAAATACATATCTGATTGTATATTTACTCCAGAACAGCTCGTACCCTATGATATTAGTACATGTCTGTAATTTTTTTTTGAGAATAAATTCTCGAATAAGAAATTACAATAATTCATTTACAGTTTTTATCAATTACTAGAGACTCCCTTCATGGAAAATGTTCCCTTCATTTACTGAGCTTCTACACATTAGTGTAATTAAGATTTCATAACTTTTTCACAAGTACATATTTCCAGAATCCCTCCTATGTCAGAAATAACTGTTTATATTTGAAATTTACATGTTTAAATAGGTTTTAATTAGACTTTTACATTTCATGTGAAAATAAGTAACAATGTGGTAGCCTAGAAGGCAAAAGTAAATGTCATCATCCTTGAGCCAATACTCAAATATACAAAGTAAATCTATAGTTTCTGGTTGGTTTTCTTAAAATACATGTAACTCTAAGCTTTCATTTCATATAAAGATATGATACAATATTGCAATTTCTCCAAGTAATTTATAAGCTACAATATGTTTTTAAGCTCACTACAATGAAGTCTTTGTGTAGTCCATAATATGCCAGAGAAACCACTGATATAAACAGTACTACTGTTCTTAAAGTGCTTACGTGCATACGTCCCTAAGAAATCAGAATTGTTGCTGTGTTGCTGCTGGTTGTATATGTTTAGGAGAAGAGTGGCAGTAGGACTGTTACTAGTGCCACTCAGTACTTCAAACATATTTTTAAAAATGATATTTCCTCTGCATATTTTTCTATAACTATCACACTGACACACATTCATAGACATCATGCTGTATGCTGCATTCAAACTATTTAATCACCAGATCGATATTTGGTCAAAGAGCCCATTGTCAGTGGCATATATTCTGCACATCCATATTAAATGGTGTGCATGTTAATTATAAAACCTCTGTGATGTCAGAATTGATGTAGATTTAGGAAAGAAAGGCATGCAGCAGCAAAAGTATAGGACTTTGTGAATTGCGGCACGCCTGAGAGAATGTGCTTCCAGAATGACTTTTCATTTCCATAGACAACACATTGTTGCACATTTTTCAAATAGCTTGAAAACCACTTCTGTTTACTACCTGAAAAATTTAGCTATCACACTTTCTAAGCAGTACGTCATAGTTGCCAATATCAAAAGCTTTCAGAAGTCTAGTTGTGTCAATATTATGATCTTAGAGTTGTCTGTGGCATATTTCAGGTCATCAGTTACCTTAATTAATGCAGTATTTGGGCTGTAGTGTTTACAAAATCCAAACTGATATTTGTCATATAACTTGAAGCCATGTAGGTGTTCAGTAAATTGATCATGAACACAGATTTAGATACAGCAGGTAATGCAATATGCCAACTGTTTTGTAATCATAAGACGAACGCCGATCTTCAATATTATGGTTGTACTGACACTGTCGTAGTCTGCTGCTTCAGAAGAGATTTTCATTATTGATTTTCTTGTTATCTTTACTGTAATGTGTCTTGAGTCATGCTTAGTTTCATAGTCTAAGGATTCTTATGGGTGATAGATCTATGCAGCATGAAGATTGACTGCTGCTGAGATAAAGTCATTCAATTCATCAGATGAGACCTTAAAAACAGTTTCTGATTTTGTATTTCCAACACCCAAGCTAAAGAGATTCTTCCACAGAGTAGAAGCTTCATATTGCTGCACACAAAGCAACGAGTGTGCCTGTGACCGCACTGTGACCACTTTGCTTTACACTGTTTTGCAGCTTTCTGTATTCTTCATAATGTTCAAGTTTTGAATTTTCCTTGAAACATCTATGAGCAACATTCAAATTTTTTTTAGCTGTGATTCACTTGTCAGCCTAAGAGCAGGAATTTTTCTTATGTGGTTTGTACATATAGGAGTGTATTTGTTGTAGAGAGCAGTTCACTGATTTTGACAACCATTTCACTGATTTTGCCAGCAATTGTGGGCCCTCTGGTTATTTGGTGCTATGAGGTTTTTAAACAATCAGCTGTTAGAGCATTTTTATCTATATGTTGAATGTTCCTACAACTTACATGATGTGATTTGAGCTTTGGACGCTGTGAGGAGTAGACCAGGAATATTACATTGTGTGCTGCAAGGCCTGGAACGTAGTCTTTTTTGTTGTGATTACATCTATAAGAGTGTGACTATGCACCATGTAGTGTGTGAGTTGTAATGGAACAATACTCAGGCTGTTGCAGCTGAACAGTCTTCTTGGGTTTAGTGTGGAAGGAGTGTCTCTCAGCGATTTTGTGTTCATGTCTCTCGTCGTGATGACATCTTCATATTGTCCCTGATGTGAATCTAATTCTGACTGAAAGGAAGTCATTGAGTTGATTTTTGGTAGCTTGTAGATGATTTCAGTTATGCACTTCTTATTCTGTACATTTATGTCAATGAACACAGCCTGTCATATTTTAGGAGGCTTCAATGCATTTAACATTTAGCATTTGAGGTTAGATTGCATATACACAGACAGCCCACAACACTTTTTTGCAAGTGCACCTTAAGAAATTTATGCCCTAGTAGATGAACAGATGCAGGGGCTATGTGTAGTTTTAGTCTGCCCCCCCCCCCCCCCCATCCTCAAAAACTTCCTTTGTACCCGATAATTGCTCTTCTCCTGAGAACCCTTTCTAGACTCCCAATATTGATGTCACACTATGTACTTGACCCCTGTAGAAATACAGTCCTACAAAATGCCTATTTTAAGCTACAATTGAAGGATGAACCATGCTTTGCTTTGCTCAGTTGCTTAAGTGAAAGCTCTTTTCTTCCCATGTGCCTTACTGACCACATACAGTTCAAGACCTACATTTAACCCTGTTATATCCAATTCTAACTTTCTTCCAACAGTGGCCCTCTGTCCTTCTTCACAATCAACATTAGTAATTTTCCTGGAATTCTTTAGCTCTAATATGATTTCATTTTCCTTCTGTAATATCAACATCACAGTTATAGAAATAACAGTTATTCATTACCTTAAAACCAATCCTGACCTTTTAAAATTTCTTCCTTTTGTTGTAAACCATAGTGGATGTTTAGCTGAGGGCCTATTCTGTATCTCTGACACCTTCACGTACAAACTATATCACAATTATCTCATCACAGAAGTCCAACATGACCAAGTTCTTACTGAAACCTTAGGTCAATGCTAATGTCCACCTGGATCCATTTTCCATCTCAGACAGGCAACCCCACACACCATTTTTATATGCTTCCAAATCCCCATAAACCCAATTTCATGTACACTCTACTAGTCACTTCACTGTGACGGGTTACAACATTGCTACACAACGATCTTCAGCCTTGTTTGACAAACCAATTGATTGTAGTCTACTCTTCTACATCCAAGCCTAATGATTTCTACCATTACCTACCTATGGGATCTTTCTTGTTACCGTCTGAGTTCTTGCTTGGCACTGCATGTATTCAGACCTGTATACAAGCATTCCTCATGGTTTTACTGTCATGGAGCACTGCTTTTCCTGTCCTACTGACACCTAACACAGAATCTCCTTCCAAATATTGTTGGACAGACAGATTTTGGTGCTCTTTATATCTACTTGAAAGCCAAATCTACATCAGATCTGCATAATTGATGGGGTGCTCACATAGTGCTATGCCAACTAGTTTTTTGAGACTTGAAGAAGAATTCATATGCTTGCCTCGTTCATAATCACTAATCATGCTGAATGGTGCAGGTGTGTTAGCGGTGGAATTGAAGTGGCTTGGTATGAACACTGTTGACAACAAACAATGTCTTTATTAGCTTCAGTTCATATTGCTTTGTGGCTCAGTGAGGAAATAATGCCTCTCCTCATTGATCCTGGCTGGTGGTGATGCATGGGCAGTGGCACCCCCAGAATGCTGTGTTGGTATCCTCTAATGCTGACATAAGTCCTGTGGACAGCTGCTGGCGATGCTCTATCATTTCACAGTTAAGTGTGGCCTCAGCATTGCAGTGGTGGTGGAGAACTTGGTGATGACATGGATGAAACCAGACTTAACTACTCGTAATAATGGGGTTGTTCATAGTTACTCATGATCTGCCGCAGTTGTCATCCTGGATCCATTAACAGTCACTGTAAATTAAATACTGGAGAGTTAATTTAGTTTAATCTAGTGTTAAGTTTCATCATTTTTATTATACTTTCAAAACAAATTCAAAGTATTACTACATTAGCCTACAATACTTAACAGTACAAAAGGAGCAGCTACATGCTCACTGCTCAAAAACCAAAACCAGACTGACAGACTATGTCAATATGGCTGTAACTATTTATACTTTCTTAATAATCCCAAACAATCTTGACATTGTTTAAAGTGATTTTTTAACTAAGTAACAATTAAAATTAACATATAAAAACTGAAAATACATATATAAACTTACGTTTGCTCCAGAACAGCAAGTACAATTCTATATTAGTTTGTGACTGTTATTTCATTTGAGTATAACTTCTCAAATATGAAATTACAATAATTAATTTTCATATTTTATTAATTACTAGAGGTTCCCTTCTTGGAAAATGTTCCCTTCATTTACAGAGCTTCTACACAATCGTGTAATTAAGATTCCATGACTATTTTCTTCGTAACTTTCCCACAAGTACATATTTCCATACACCTCTATGTCAGAAATTAGTGTTTAGGGTTAAAATTTGTGTGTTTAAATGGGTTTCAATTAGACTGTTACATTTCATGGAGAAGATGGTGGATGACAAGTCAATGGAGAATCACCCTTGCCTCAAAATACAGCAGTATTTATATCTCCCTCTAGCAAATTTGTTTCCCTAAAACTCGTGACTAACCACATCAATCATAATAGCAACCAGCCCTGACATGGTAACATTGCCCCACCCATTGCAGCAGCCATTGTTGTGCTATGCCATATTCTGCTGTAGGCATATGCCTTTGCTAAACTATCTGCTTTCCTGTCTGTTTATACTGTCCTACAAGTCACCACCCAGGTGGCTTTCAGCCCATGGCAACTAATGCAATCCTTCTGATGAACAACGTATCACTTCTTATTACTTTTCCACTAAAATTCAGACCATGACATTGCTTTGCCCTCCTCCACAGAGAAGACCCAGTCCCTTGGGTCTTTCTTTGGTCCAGTTCTCTACTGAAATCTCCCAGTTCATAAGCTAGTAGTACTACTATTGAGTTGGTTCCTCCTAAATACTATGCAGTTATTATGTTAAAACTGAACCAAAACATCTACTCTCCATCCCTAGCTCAGGGAATCCAATAATTGAACCCAGTCATCCCTGGATCCCCTCTCTGTCTGACTTGTTGTCTCAGATACTTAAAGGCTAGGCAAAGCAGGATCAGAGTCATTATGGTGCTTGGAAATGTGACACTCAAGTCCACTGTCACTCTACATCTTTCATTCCAGTTCTGTTTCACAGGCTGCATGACTGCTTGGTCATAACCCTCCCCTCTTGCGCAACTATCATCTGACTTAAAGAATCATCCAGGCTCAGTTCCCAGGTGTCACTATGGAATGTAGGTTTCTACCTGGATTACATTTCCTAGGGTTTGTCTGGCCAGAATAGCTGTGTTTTGTCACATCAACAGAGTAACTCCTGTGATGGTGACTGCCAAATGGAATATGGGTTCCACACTTAGTCCCATTAATTAGCAACCTACTACCCTTAAATTCTAAATGTACCACTCCCATGAGTTTTCTCTGCATGTATCAACTGGCAGCTGTCACTTTATTATCATATACCAAGTACAGCTAATATAGTCCTGACCTCTAGATATATGGTTTAGACTCAGTTACCTTTTTCTGACTTGGACCCCCTTCGCTATCCCTCTGAACAACTTCATAATGCATGTACTGCTCCTGGTTGTAACTTCGTGCATTGGGCATTGGGCATATGATGATTCTATTGCTCTGGCATTGCTAAAGCTCTTCTTCAGACATCAGTACATGTTGATCCCCATCTTCTTTCACTAACAACACTCCTTCTTTCCTTATCTGCAAACATTTCCCAGTTGCTACCAACTTCACTGGATAGGCTTGCACCATGTAACAACTGAACGTTGCATGCTTGACTGGTAGTGGTATCCTTATTGCTATGTACAGTCATGTGTTATACAATGACAGATCTACTGGTGCACTATGGTAATAAATTGTGTGGTTCTGACTATTTGGTTCCACTACCAGTTGGAATTCCAGTGGCAATTCCCTTTGAACCTTCCTCAATCCTCCTAAACAATGTTCAGGTGGCAACAAGACTGGACTTAGCTTCTTCCATTCTGTGCCTGATGGATGGCTTCCTGTAAGTTCATCAGTTCTACCCTTGTATCCCAAATGATTGTAGTAATCATGATAGCATCACTTTTACATCTAGTACCTGCATCCAGGCTTGCCCTGCTTCCAAATTGTGATTCAGAGTAGTAGCCGAGTTCTTAGCATAGTCCATAACTTTTTTAATTAATTGCCTGAGTGTGCATGTACAAGTTCATGCATGCATGTATTCATGCATAAGTACACCCTCCAGGTTCATGATTTGCGTAAAGGGCCAGTCCACTGTTGCCTTATTAAACTCTGTTAGCTCCCTTGTGGCTTCTGTTGTTCTATTTAATTTGCTTACAGTGTTCATGTCTGCTGTTCTGAATAGTGTTTTCACTATGAATTGATGTTGATGGAAACATCAATTCATCCTCTTCTCACCCTCCTGGGTTCATGCGGTACTACTTCGATCAGTTTCTGCATTTGTTTCCTTAATTGTACATTTACCCTGCACCATTTTGAGGCATCTCCAAATTCACTGTTTTTACTTTATAAATGCTGCACACCTGAAAGCAGAGCCTCGAGCCTCCTGGCCTCATTCTGCAACTCCCAAACCTTAAATACTGAACTCAGTGATCATATGTACTTGATATTACTAAATCCCATTGCCTGGACTATAAGATTCCGCCATCCAGGTGATAATTCTCCATCGCCCCTACTCCTCACTCAGCAAAGAGGTACAGCACTGTCAAAACAAGCATTCTTCTTCTTCTTCTTCTGCTTCTTCTTCTTCTTGCCTTCTCCACCCAGTAACCTGAGGAAAGGGACCATCATTACCTCCCCTCCCAGTGGAAGCCCATTGTTGTCAGTAAATAGCACAACCCACCATAATCCAACTAAATTTTATCTCAAACAAACACACTGTCTTATCATAAACAACACACTCAGAAAACCCTATACTACACGCAAGAAAAACAAACATCTCAAAAATCATAAAACATAATACATCGCAATCACTTTCTTCACCTTAATGCATATTGAGGATGAAATACCTGAGGTGCCTCTTCCATGGTGTATTCTTTTGCTTCCTCTTCTCTGCTTCTTTCTTCAACTTTAGCCCAATTGCCTGTGGTATCACTTCTGGAGCTCCTCTGAATGGTTACATATTCCTGACGTGCACAATTGTTTGCCTTGTTGTTAACTGTAGTTTTCCATTAACTGGTGATGTAGTCTTGATTAGTTGATATGGGTTCTGGTAATATATTAAAAATTTCTTTGTTTTACCCTTTGCCATATACAGACTTGATAGCATTACCCATTGGCCTACTTTGGTATTGCAGTACACTTCACTGCTTCTTCCTGTTTTTCCAGCACTTTGGTGTTTGCTCATTGTACTTTGTTCCATACTTCCTTCACTTTTCTAGCAAATTTGAATGGCAACAATCCTATACTAGTGTGTACTTTGGACCTGCATACACCTACTACAAATGGTAAATACCTGTCCAAGTCTGAATGATGTGTGCTCACATAATAACTAAGTGTTTTTCCAGTTGTCCGATGAACTAGCTCTGTTATTCTTATAGTTTGAGAATTTTTTACTTTCAGTAATTGACACAACTTCTTCATTTGGTCTGACATTAAGTTTTTCCCTTGGTCCATAACTATTGTCCCTATTATTGGAAACTTTCACATCAATTATTAATTAATGCATGTGTGATTGTAACTGCTTTCTGATCCAGCATCAGTACCATCTTGATGTAATGTGAAAAATGATTGTTATTGTTAGTACATAATGATTACCTACTGATGTTCAGTTGAATGATCATAATGTTTACCCTAATAAAACTACATAGTTTTGTTGCCTCTGGCAATCTTTGCAGCAACAGTTGTTTTCAGTTCAAATCTGCAAGCCGCACACATTTAATACAATTCCTCACGTACTGTTTGACATCATTTTTCCTTCCCCTCCAAGAATATTGTTCTGCCACCCTTTGATTCATCGCTGCACAACTTCCATGGCCAGACAACACAATCATGCATTTCATGTGCACTTCCTCCTTTAACTTTGCTGGCCCTACCATTTGTGGACCCAATTTCGTCTCTATGCCCAACAAACCATCATAGAATACTGAACTGTTGTTGTTTGCCAAACTGCTTTTATTCTTTGTTGGCACTCTTTGATGTCTGCCATTCCTCAAGGTCCTGACCTAGTATCTGTATTACTGCTATTTTTCTGCTCAATCGATCCACATTTCTGTGTCTCTTCCCTGGTTTGTGGATTACTTCATACTCTGATTCACGGAGTCTGAAAGCCCATTTCATCAGTGTACTGGGTCCTTCAAACCTAATAACCACTTCAATACACAGTCCGTAACCACTTTGAATTTCCTGCCATATAAGTAACACTGAAAATATGTTATTCCATATACTGAGCTCAGCATCTCTGCCCTGTTTAACTGTTTCAATGCAGAAGCAGTTGGATGTTCCTGATCATTGATTTCCTGACTTAAGTTACACCCTAGAGCATGATTTGACACATCACTTGATAATATAAATTCCTTTCAAAAGTCTGGGAATACTGGCACCAGACTCAACATTAACACACTTTTCAACTCTAAAAATCCTCCCTGGCATTCTTCTGGCCATGCAAACTTGACACCCTTTTTTAACATCTGTGCAAGTGATCAAGCTACAACCACACATCCCCCAGAAATGCCCTATAATAATTTATGAGACTGAGAAGAGATTGCAACTCTTTAGTTCTTTGAGTTACTTGAAAATCCTGCACTGTATATATGAATCTCGAATCAGTACTTACACAATCATTCCTGTTGACATGTCCTAAATAATTTACCTCTTCCAATGCAAAATGATATTTTTCTTTATTCAATATTAAATGAGCTGTCCATATCATCTTAAACATTTCCATTTATTGCTACCTATGTTCCTGTAAATCCTGTGAAAAAACAATTATGTCATCAACATACACAGAACACTGACATTGTTTTAATCCTCTCAGTACCCTATCCAATAGCTGTTGAAATGTTGCTGGTACATTTTTCAATCCAAAAGATATTCTTTGATATTGATAGTGTCCCCATGATGCTGGAAACGCAGTCTTTGGTGAGTTCTCCAGAGCAACTTCTAACTAATGGTACCCACTTCACAAATCCTTCTAAGAGAAGTACTGGCACTGTCCAAGATTATCTATTGTTTCAGTGATATTCAGAACCAGGTAGGCATTAGTTACAGTTTTGCTATTTGAATGTTGATACTTGCAAGAGAAGCAGTACTTCTACGAGCCATCAATACTTCTCAGGCACCATTACAATCCCCACTCCCCAGGGGCAACTGCTTTCCTCAATTATCCCATTAGCCAATTGTTGATTTGTAAAAACCTCCAAGAATGATTACAATGATCAAGGTATTATAGTGATGCTTCATCCCCTGCCAGAATCCTGTGTTGACTTACTGGTGTTGCTGGCTACTGTCCTCGTGGAAACAACAGAGCTAGGAATTCCCATCATAACTGCTCCATTTGTCCTCTCTCTGTTCCTTTTAAATGCTTCAGCTTCTCATGAAATGTAGTCCTAGCAGCATCCTGTGCCACTAGACACACAATCCCATGAATTAAGCCATAATGTCATTGTTTGCAATTCAGTTGGACTGCTCAGTACAACTGACATGCCTCACAGCAGATGAACATTGACAACACTTTCTTTGAGCCAGAATGTTTCCCACTAAGTCCTACTATGCATTTTTGAGGTCAATTATGAAATGATGTTGATACAGAAGGTCTAATCCTAGGATCATGCTGCAGCCCTTGCTTATATGAAACACACACTGTTTAAACTTAGATGTTCCCAACAAAAAATTCACCAACACTGGCCCCAATGGTCATAAATCACTATTCTCTACAACACACAACCTGTAACATGGCAGATTCCAGAGCCTCCAACCCATTACCTCTCTTGAGGCAACTGACACATACACCCCTGTTCCCAACAAAATCGTATACTGCCTGTCATCTGGCACATCTATTATGGCACATTTTGCCTCTGGATTCTTTAGTTTTGCTAGTACCTACTGATGGTGGCTCTGTGGTCCCCTCTTTAGCTTAACAGACCACTTTTACCCCCAGACCAACTCTGCAATTACCCCTATATTGTCATCTGTGATCCATACTACTACCTCCACTAATTTGCCTATAGTACATGTCATTCCCCTTATTCCTTCCACAGTTGATGACATTGCCTCTGCACATCTCCATACAACCAAAAATAAAACGTTTTGTGTTAGAAGTGAATGCATATCTTTGATCCCTTAATCCATAATATATCAGTCTCTTCCTACTCCAATGCTAGTCTCAATGTAGCATAAAGATCCTTAGTTGAGACAACATCTTAGACAACACACCCAATGTTCACAAAAAAGTGCACTTGTCAGACCTGCTCAAATGTACTCGTGTTGCACAATGCTTCTGTACAATACATGAATTGCTTTGCTTCACCCACCAAATAGAATCTAGCAATCGGCAATCGGCGATAATTGACTATCTGACCAACCCCTTAAGACAGCTGATGACCTGAGAACCCAAGAATGCTAACACATCCTCAGACACACTTACAGAAAAGGGAGAAATTAGAATTTACCTACCTCCTCTGTCTAATCATGAGCATTCTGGATTCTCTACACTATCTGGCTGTATGTCCAAAATCATTACAAGTGCAACAAATTACCACTACTGATTTGGCACAAGTGGCAGAATTCCCAAGCAAAATACATTGTGTACAATGAACAGGCACTCCCCCATGCATCCCTAACATTCCCTTTATGTGATAACTCTACCAGTCCCCCAGTTATACAAAAGTAACTTTAACATAACTGCAACCCCTGACCCCATTACTGTCACCTCACAAAAAAGAGTGGGGGGAGTCCCACTCCCACTGAATGACAATCCCCCAATGACAATACTGCAGGCTGCCAATGTTGCCATCCATGACACCACTCTGGAGGATGTCTGGATATGACAACCAGGGAACTAGGGAGGTCAGTTGTGGGGACAAAGTGTGCCATTACAAACACTGTTGACAAAATACAATGCCTTTATTAGCTTCAGTACATATTGCTTTGTAGCTCAGTGAGGCAAACACATTTCTCCTCATTTATCCTGGCCAGTGATGATTTATAGGTTGCAGTGCCCACTTTAAATGCTGTGTTGTCATCTGGAAATGTTGATGGAAGGCCCATGGACAGCCAGCAGCTTCCTAGACCATAGCTGTGATGTTAGCTGCGCATTACTTCTCTCAGTAATGGCAGTGGCCCCTCTGGATGGCCCCCTTTGGCCCATATGTGTTCACTACCAAGGGACTTGGAGACTGCTCTGCTTGGGATTTGACACATTGCCCCTGAGCAGGAGTCAGACAGTGGCTTGTACTGTGGTACTGAGTCCTCCTTGGAAATCACTACTGGTGGCAGGAGGCAGTGGTGGCAGGCTGGCAGAAGAGGGCCACTAAGTCCCACTAGGAATTTAGTGCTGAAGGCAGTGGGTGCTGCCTGGACTCGAACCCATGGCTGCTTCTAGTGACACTCCAGTGCCCTGCAGCTTGACAGAGCCTCAGCATCATGGTGGAGCTGCAGAACTCAGCACTGATACAGATGACTGGATGATGAGTCAATGATGAATCACTCTTCCTTCAAAATAAAGCACAATTTGTTCCTCTCTCTAGCACATCTGTTTTTCTAAAACTCATGGCTAGTCATGTCATTCATAACAGTCCAGACCTGGTGTGGTGATATTGCCTCACTCATTGTGGTGGCTATTGCTGAGCTGTGCTATTTTCTGCTGCAGTCTGTAGCCTTCTTTATGCAACCCACTTGCCTGTCTGTTTTACAGTCCAACATGTATCAAATGGGTAGCTTCAAGCTCATTGCAGCTAATGTGGTCCTTCTGGTGTATAAATTTCCACTTCTTATTACTTTTCTGCTAACATGTAGACTGTGGCACTACAATATCATCAGATTCTAGACCAGCAGCAAGGACAGACTCTGTTCATTCGTTCACAACATAAAGATCTGTGCCTAACCTATTTCTCCTGGTCTTTCTGATCTCAATGTGCTAACTTTTGGGATTTTGATCACCACCTCTCTGATGGTCCCACAAAAACAATTTCCAGTGCAAAATTCACCAATCACCTGCTATAACTCAATTCCAATGGGTGTCATCCATTCCACACCAAAAATTACCTCCCTACATCATTGTTATCTGCACCTGTAGTGGATGGCAGGAGATATTAAAACATGCTGACAACCATGTTAGAACTTTTAAAAACAATATCTTCTGTTCATTCCTCCAAAACATAAACATCTGTACCTAAACTATTTCTTTCAGATAGTTCACAAACAGAGTTCTTCATATAACACAACTGTGAACCAGTTGCCAACCAGTACTACCTTTATCACCCAATATCATCCTTGAAAACTCAGTCACCTACTTTACTAAATTTTCAACTATGCCTTGGCACATCCCGCAGTGCATGATGTTCTACACAAATCATACCCTCATCTCCAATATTTAGTAACACAGTATACACAATATCCCAATGCATCATGATATGTTCAATTTACTTACGATCTCCTCACTATGGATCTATAGAACAAAAGGTATTCCAAACCTTATCTCATTCTTGCTCATAATGAAGCATACCATAGGTCATTTTTCTATGCATGTTTGAGCCACAAGACCTGTTTACTAATACTGTCATGTAGGTGTAACAATGTGTAGGTAGAGCAGATGGCAAACTTTGGTTCATTGCTGGTTTATTAGGAAAAAGCAATTAATCTAAAAAGGAAATTGCTGACAAACCATTCATGCAACTCACCCTAAAGTTATTCAGGTGGGTGGGACCTGCACCAAATAGGGCTAACAGGTGATACTGAACTTTTAGAAAGAAGGGCAAAATGAAATGTCATAGATTTGTTCAACCCATGGGAGAGCATCACAGAAAAAACTTGATATGACAGACACTTGAAGACTGATGCAACAATCCTATGAAATCCTACTTACAAAGTTTCACAAACCAGGTTTAAATGAGAAATCTAGCACTATATTACAGTCCTGTATGTTTTACTCCCATAGGGACTGCAAAAACAAGATTAGACTAATTACAGCATGCACACAAACATGTAATCTATCTTTCTTCCCATGTGCCACATGTGAATCAAACAAGAAGAAGTGGTGCAATGAGAAGTACTCTCTGTCATCCACTTCACAATGGTTTGCAGGGTATAAATGTAGATGTAGATTCAACCCCTCACCATCTCCTACTGGTATTTCTATGGAATTCTAGGTAGTTTCACATTTTAAAGTAGCCAGATCATATATCAGATATGCTGCAATTACTATACACCATTCTATGTGAGCATGACAAATTACTAGCTGGCTACTCATATGAAAGATCTTCACCAAGCTGTGACTAACCACAAAGTCAAGCTCCTTGGTGCTGAAATTGCTTCTTCCAACCCTCATGGCATGAAATTTAGCCATCAGTTACCATGCCTAGCTGCCCCTTTTCCACTCCCTTACCTTCACACTTTTCTCTTTTGTAACTTCCCACCCAATTTCACCACAGTATTGACAATGTATTCATTTTTTCACTACATACCCCCCCCCCCCCCTCCCCCTCCAAACTCACAAAAAAAATTACAGTGACTTTATTTTGTGTTGTTTAGCATGCATAATTATTCTTCTGCACCCCTCTTAGACCCACCTGCCACCCACTTTCTTCCCTCCCTTTATTTCCTTAGCCTCTCCTTGTCTCCTGCGTCATCCTAATTCCCCTCCCCCCAAATTGCATCAGTAATTTCCCTTCCCATAACATTTGCATGAACAACCACTAATAAACAGTCAGTTTTGCTTTATATGTTGGGATTTAATTTGTATGAGTACTGAAACTAGGAAAAAACTAAAGGTTTGTACAATTTTCTAAGCTTTTGCATGTGGCTATACTTCACTCTTTAGTCGGCTGGAATTCTCATATTTATTTATTACCATTTGTTTCAGTGAAGCCACATATGGCTTCATCAGACAGGAGCTCAGCATCTTGAACTGCTTGAACAGCACTCTTTCTCCTGTAGTGTAAGACTAAAAGTGTGATAATTGGTGTTCATGTGATTAACAAAAACTGAGGAATGTCATAGGCCTTGCTATATTTTCTTGTGACATTCCAAGGTGGAATTTCTATTGTAATATGAATGTTCCATGTATTGATATAGTATTCATTAGATATTTATGCTGACAGTGATGTAGCTTCAGCCTAGTCAGTCAGAGAGCCTGGTTTCCAGCTGTCACCTGTGATGTAGCAGCAGAACAATAAGTTATGTATTTAATTTCTTCTGTGTTCCTTTATAGGTTAAATGTTAAATTATGTAAGTGTTTTTGTGTTGAAGAAATGTAATCTCACATATTTGTAACTGTAAAGTGTACATTCAGGCAGGATGATTGATTGATTGATTGATTTTTATTGTTGTAGAGACCTCAGAGATCATCTGAGGCATTACAAAAGTCAATATTACACAGTATAAATGTTACACAAATAATTACAAAAACAAGAAAAATATTACACAATATAAATATTACACAAATAATTATGGTACCTTAACACAAATACAAAACAGAGAAACTTCTGGTACAAATTGATATTGCATAGTAAATTTAGCCAATTACGGACTTACTCATATATAGAAGCATATAAAAACTGATCACAAAGCGTAGTCATACCATATTCTTTGCCTCCCTTAAAAATTCATCAGTTTCATAAATGCTGAGCTCAAGAAGAAATTCTTTTACTTTTCTTTTGAATTGTTGAATTGGAAGATCCCTGATATGTTGGGGTATGGCATTAAATAATTTTATGGACTTATATAAGAAGCACTTTCGTGTTTTTTTTATAGTTACATTGGAAAGAAACTAGGTCCTGCTTGTTTCTTGTGTTATAATTATGTTGCATGTCATACTGTTGATAACTAGGATAGTTTTCCTTAATATGCATTACACACTGTAGTACAAATATTGATGGCAGGGTCATAATCTGTAATTTTTTATAGCTTGGCCTACAGTGAGCTCTGGGTGCCAAGCTACATATCAGTCTTATTGCCTTCTTTTGTAGTTTGAAGACTTTAGCTGCCTTACTTTGATGTCCCCACAGTATTCTATCATAGGAAATGTGACTGTGTATTAAAGCAAAATAAACCACTTTAAGTACTGGCACGTTTAGACAAAGACACAGCTTCCTTACAGCAAATATTCCTTTGCTAATGCTGCTTCCCACTTTTTCTATATGGCTACCCCAGGATAATTTTGAATCAATTGAGATTCCAAGGACATTAACAACATTTCAGCTCTGCTCACGTTCAGTGTTATTATCCCACGATACATACAGGTCTTGTATTTTTTTTTTTTTTCGGTTGACACAAAGGGAATTAGCTTTACACCAATTTTCAACTTTGACAGTGCACTGGTCTGTTTCATATTTCACCTTCTGAGCTGTTTCTGCAGTTATACAGACTGCAAGATCATCTGCAAATTAGTAAGTCCTAGTTGATGGCCCAACTATGTTACATGGCACCCATGCCCACAGGTAAGTAATCTGATTCTGCACCATTAAAAACCACCTTCTGCACTCTATTACTTAGATAAGATTTTATCAATTCCAGAGCACTTCCTATAAAGCATAGAATTGCAGTTTGTTCAATAAGATTTCATGAGACACAGTGTCGAAAGCTTTTGATAAATCAAAGAATTTATTCTGAACCACTAGCTTGCTTTCTAGTTGCTTCACACACTGTGTTAAAAGTGATAAGGCAGATTTAACAGTTCCTGTTCTGAAGCCAAATTGACTATCAGTGAAGATTTTGTTTTCTTCAAAGTATTTTACTATTTGATTATTTAATATAGCTTCTATCACTTTAGACTAAGATTGGCACAATTGAAACAGGCCTAAAATTATCACAACTTGAGAGGCTGCCTTTTTTGTGTATTGGAGTGACTTTAACAAACTTTAGTGCCTTTGGGAACTGAGCCTCCAAAATACATGTATTTACTACATGTGTTATCAATTCTGGCAGTTGAACTGAATCACACTTTAACATGGCTGAACTTAAATCATAAATGTCATTACTAAACCTGTTCTTCATTTTCCTCAGTATATTAGTAACATCCTGTACCTTGACCAGTTTAAAGCTAAATGTACTTTCAGGCTTTGTGGTGTTTCTCAGGTAGTATTTATGGTCAGTGGCTATATTGGAAGTACCAATCACCTTTATTATTTCTTGCACCTTCTCAGTGAAGAATGTATTTAACTGTGCAGCATTCAGATTACTGCTTTCAGCCTGTGAAGTCATTTTCCTGTTGCACTGACTGTTAATGATATTCCACATTGCACATGTCTTATTTTCAGATGTTAGTATTATATCTTCATTTTTTTACACCTAGCTTCCTTAAAGGCCTGTCTTAATCTTTTCTTTTTCACTCTGAGCATGTCTTTAAATACTTGAGAACCTGTACTTCTACACCAGTCATAATATTGATCACACTCCCTCTTGATCTTCAACACTGTTTCATCCTTGACCTTATTTACTCGAAGTGCCTTTTTATTATTTAGTAACTTAATTGGATAGGACATGTTAGCATATACAGAAAGAGTAGATATGAGTCCTGCCACCTTTCTATCTACTGCATGTTCTCGATAAACCTGCAACCAATTACTTTTATCAATATGAGACTTAAACATATTTAGATTATCATAATTGACTACACATACTTTCTTTCCTGCCATGTGCACTGAGTCAGTGTTACAATTTCTTGTTATATCTGTTCTAAGAAGTAGTGGCCAGTGGTCAGATACCCAGGTCTTAATTACCTCTGACTTGAGATGCATTAACTCATTTGATACAACTATATTGTCAATACAGGTACCAGCACTTTTACAATGTGGTCTTGTTATTTCAGTGGTTGTAATACAAAGATCAAAAGAATTTAATAAATTATTTACATATGAGCTATAGATAGTGGACAGCTGAAAATTCAAATTGAAATCCCCACAGATTAGTATCCTACACTTATACTTACAGACTGTCTCACATAAAGACACTAACTTGTTAACAAAATCATCTGTTGAATTGCCTCCAGTCTCAGTTGAGTACAAAGGTACAACTATTAAGTTTAAATCTGTTAACCTAACAGCTGCAATTTCACATAACATTTCTAGAGACAATGCTTTAACTATTGCTATTGGTTCATATTTAATCCCTTTTTTTAGAAATATAACACACCCACCATGATTTTTATTAGTTCTACAATATTTGTCAGCTAGGGTGTAGCCCTCAGGGCAGTATAGATCTATTCCATCATGCTTTAACCAGTGTTCTACGAGACAGACTACATCTAAGTGATAAGTGTCTATGACATCTTCCACTACTTCCAAGTTATTAGATAAACCATGTACATTCCAGTGAAGGACATTGTACCACAGTTGTCATTCGTTTGTTTGTTTTGAAGAGCTAAACTGTTCGTTTCAACCTAATCAAGTCAGTCGATCTGCTCCCAGCTGTTGCCTTGTATGCACCAGCAGAGCAGCGAGTTACGTATTTAGCTTCTTCTGTGTCCTTTGTAGTGTAATTCCTATTTACATGCTGTAGGTTTTTCTATTTAAGAGATATGACCTAGCATTTTTGTAACTGTAAAGTGTAGATTCAGGCAGTCTGCAGCACAATTGTCTTGTTTTGAGTGGCCAGCCACACAGCTCAGAAAAGTGTCAGTCTCCATTAGTGACATGTCAAGAAGACAGCAAATTGCACATTTAAATTATTCTGTGTGCTTTTATAATTTATTTCTTAAGTTAGTCATTCTGAGATGGGTAGGATGTGTGTATGCTGTTTGCTGACAAGGAGGAGGTGGCCACATTTCATGAACAGCTGTGAACAGCTGACGGTGTGTTTGACTATGGTCAGCCATTTTTTGGCTGCTGCCCCAGGATGTAGTGCTGGCAGAGAATCTTGCATATTATGTGGAAGACCTCAGGCTGTTGATTGTTTCACCCACAGGCTCCACTACCAATGCACCTTCCTGTGTACCCAGTGCTGTGGGTCCATCTCGCTGCAAGGTGAGTGTGCAGGCAGTAAATCATTAACATTGCTTGAAGAGGAGGGTCAATGTGTAGGCTGGCTGTTTGCCCTTGCCCATTTACCCTGTGAGTGGACAGGTGTCACTCCTTCACCAGGGTCTGAGCAGGAACACAGAGGGTGGAATTTGCTAGTTATTGGGAGCATCTGTATTAGGCATGTTATGGAGCCCCTTGGAGAAATAGCAGTCAGGGCCAGAAAGAAAGCCAATGTGCACTCAATATGTCTCCTGGGGAGCCTCATTCAGGATAAAGAGATGGCCTTTCATGCAGATATCGAGCATGTAGAGTGGAGTTGACTGCAAACTGTGGCTCACATCAGCAGTAGTGATGCCTATTGCTTGGGTTCTGAGGTCATCCTCAGTTCATACAGGTGGCTGGTGAGAGTGGTGAAAATTGCTGGCCTTGCGCACAGTGTGCAAGCAGAGCTCACAATTGCAGGATTGCTCCCAGAGTAGGTTGGGGTCCTTTGGTGTAATCTGTGTGGAGGGTCGCAACTGAAGGTTTCACCAACTCTGTGATGGTCTTGGGTGAAGATTTCTGGACCTGTGTTATTAGGTGGAGAGTGGTAGAACTTCCCTTGATAAATCAGGAGTGCACTACACAAAAGAAGCTGCTACTACTTGGATAGCAGAATACTTGTGGATGGGTGTTTTTTAGGCTAGGCAGTAGTTTCAGGTACTATGATGAATACTTGCCAGTTGACAGATAGTGAAATAAAACCATGTTCAGAGTAAAGATTTTTCAACTGTGAAAATTCTATCAGTAAATTGTTAAAGTATTCATAACAAAGTTTCCCAATTTAACTGCCTTCCAGGAAATTTGTCACACTCAGATTATTTTCAGAAACAAGAGCAGGCTGAAACCCAAATTTGCAAGCTCTGAAAAATTTATTGAGTAATGGAACACCTATTGGAAAGACAGATTAGATGCCATAGGATGGGAACCACTAACTGCAGTCAACAAAAAAATTGCCTCTATTAAGATCGAATCTGAGTGGGATAGTGATATGTATGACAGGTCTAGATGAAATCGAGTAAATTGCTGGATGTTTTTACCAGCTACCTGATTCTACCATGACAGTTTTACATCATTTGAAGAAAGTCTACAATCAATAGTGCAGAAATACCCAGATTATGAGATGTTAGTTGGAGGTGACTTTAACAAACCATGTAGACTGGGACATGCACAGGTTCATTGCAGGGAATATGGGCAGGCATTGTTGTGAAATATTGTTGAACACATTTTCTAAGAACTGTCTTGAGCAACTAGTATGAGATCCAACACTCAATGGAAGTATTTTAAACCTTGCAGCTATAAACACACCTCACCTTAACAACAGTGTCAGTGTGGAATCAGGGGGGTAGTTATAATGAGTCATCATAGCAATGATGTTTACTAAAGTTAATAAATCAATCAAAAAGGCTAGGAGAGTGTTTTTGCTAGAAAGAGCAGATGAACAGTTTTCAGTATCTCACTTAGATAGTGAACTGACATTACTTAGTTCCAGTAAGATGGACGTAGAGAAATTACGGGCAAAGTTTAAACAGATTGTAAATCATGGTCTGGAGAACTGTGTGCCTAGTAAGTAGATTAAGGATGGAGAAGATCCACCATGATTTAACAACAAAATTCAAAAAATACTGAGATAGCAAAGGCAGTTGCACTCTTGGTTCAAAAGGGAATGCACAGACAATTACAGGCAAAGATTAGTAGAGATTCATACATCTGTAGAAGGATCTATGTGAAAAGCATACAACTGCTACCACCATCATAGCTTAGCAAAAGATCTTGCTAAGAACCTGAGAAAATTCTGGTCTTACGTAAAATCACTAAATGGGTCAAAAGCCTTTATCCAGTCGCTCACTGACCAGCCCAGCATGGCTATAGAACATAGCAAAAGGGAAGCTGAAGTTTTAAATTTCACATTTAAGAAATCATTCACATAGGAGAATCATACAAACATAACATCATTCACCATCACACAGACAGTGTCAGTGTCAGTTGGAGGATGTGGCAATAGGCAGCCCTGGCATAGAAAAGCAACTGGAAAACTTGCAAACAAATGTCACCAGATCTGGATGAAATCCCATTTCAGTTTTACAAAGAGTACTCTACAGAATTAGTCCCGTATTTAGCTTGCATTTATCACAAATCTCTTGCCGAGCACAAAGTCACAAGCAACTGGAAAAAAGTGCAGGTAACTTCTGTATATAAGAAGGGTAAAAGAGCAGACCTGCAAAATTACAAACTAACATCTTTAACATTAATTTGCTGCAGAATTCTTGAACATATTCATAGTTTCTGTCCGTGAATCAGCATGCTTTTAGAGAGCATTGCTTGTGTAAAACTCTGCTTGCCCTTTTCTCACCTGATATCCTGCAAACCATGGATGAAGAGCAACAGACAGATTCCATATTCCTAGATTTCCAAAAAGCATTCAGTGTGGTGCCGCACTGCTGACTGTTGATGAAGATGTAAGCATATGGGATATGTTTGCAGATATGTGAGTGGCTTCTTAAGTTGTAGAACCCAGTAAATTTTCCATGATAGCTAGTGTTCATCAGAGAGAAGGATATTGTCATAGTGCACTGGAGAAGTGTTATAGGGGCACTATTATTCACTGTATACATAAATGATCTTATGGACAGAATGATGAGCAGCAATATGTGGCTGTTTGCTGATTAACTCACCAGATCTGAATGGAATCCCAGATTGATTTTACAAAAAGTACTCTATAGTATTGGCCCCTTCCTTAGCTTATATTTATTGTGAATCTCTCACCCAGTGCAAAGTTCGAAGAATTTAAAAAAAGCTGGTATCTCCTGTGCATAAGAAAGGCAAAAGAATGGACCCACAAAATTACAGACTAATATCTGTAACATCAATTGGCTGCAGAAGTCTTGAACATATTTTCGGTTCAAATATAATAAATTTCCCTGAGATAGAAAAAACTTCACTCGACAAATCAACATGGTTCTAGAAAGCATCACTCATGTGAAACTGCCATTTGTAGCTGATTGTAAAAGATTCTACTGCTGCAAAAATACACTTTTCATAAGGATCATGAAGATTGGATAAGAAAAATTAGGGGTTGTATGAAGGTTAGTCATCTTTCCCTCACTGTATTTGCGAGTGGAACAGGAAAGAAAATGACTAGTAGTGGTACAAGGTACCTTCCACCAACTATCATATGGTGGTTTGTGGAGTATGCTTGTAGACCAGAATGTAGTGAGCAAGGTGTTTTGCTTCAAACAGAAGTTTGGATGTATCTAGCTTTCAGAATGTTATGCAATTGTTACTCTATGTGCTCTAGGATTTAGTTGAAATATATCTGAGGTGGTATGCTTGAAGTTACTGTTCATCAAATGTAGCTATTACATTTCATATACCAATTACAAAAATTTGAGAAATGTTTCTCCTATCATACTGAAATTAGTCTGAAGCATAATGCTCCATAACAGAAAAAGTGTGTAAAAAAGTTTTTTGAGTGAAACCATTGTCTGAAAATTATCTGATTCCATTAGGATAATGCAACGCAATAAAGTTTCAGAAGCAGTGTAAGTACTGAATGGAAAAATAATATCATAAAAACTAATTACATTAATTAAAAATATGCAAGTTATTGCTGGAATTATATAACAAAATCACCACTTCTATTGCAGACCACTGACTGACACATTATCACGTGAGACACAGTATGTGAAAGAAGAAGCAGGTCCTCCCATTAATTTCTATATTCCTAAGCGATGTAAGGGAAGAAAGAAGAAGTGATCTTTATCAGGTGAGCAAAGTGATTCAACCAGTAAGAACTGGTCTCTGCTTGAATTAACCTGAAATAAATATAATCTTACATCTGCACTGCTCTTCAGTTGTTAACATAAATGCTAATTTTTAATTTATTACAAGTGAACCTGGCAATGCTTTACAATTATCAAATACATTTGGGAATTAGATGTATATGCATTTCCTCTCTCTGTTCACTGTCCATTAATGCCTGCCTCTCTCTCTCTCTCTCTCTGATGTACAGCCTTGTTTGTTGTTATTGCAAATTCAGAATCCATAGTAGTAATGTCTTCCCCATGAACCATGGACTTTACTGTTGGTGGGGAGGCTTGTGTGCCTCAGCGATACAGATAGCTGTACCATAGGTGCAACCACAATGGAGGGGTATCTGTTGAGAGGCCAGACAAACATGTGGTTCCTGAAGAGGGGCAGCCGCCTTTTCGGTAGTTGCAGGGGCAACTGTCTGGATGATTGACTGATCTGGCCTTGTAACTCTAACCAAAACGGCCTTGCTGTGCTGCTACTGCCAATGGTTGAAAGCAAGAGGAAACTATACAGCCATAATTTCATGCAGCTTTACTGTATGATCATGGCGTCCTCTTGGGTAAAATATTCCAGAGGTAAAACAGTCCCCCATTCGGATCTCCGGGCGGAGACTACTCAGGAGGACGTTGTTATCAGGAGAAAGAAAACTGACGTTCTATGGATCGGAGCATGGAATGTCAGATCCCGTAATCAGGCTGGTAGATTGAAAATTTAAAAAGGGAAATGGATAGGTTAAAGTTAGATATAGTGGGAATTAGTGACGTTCAGTGGCAGGAGGAACAAGACTTCTGGTCAGGTGACTACTGGGTCATAAATACAAAATCAAATAGGAGTAATGCAGGAGTAGGTTTGATTATGAATAGGAAAATAGAAGTGCAGGTAAGCTACCATGAACAGCATAGTGAACACATTATTGTGGCCAAGATAGATACAAAGCCCATGCCTACCACAGTCGTACAAGTTTATATGCCAACTAGCTCCGCAGATGACGAAGAGATTAATGAAATGTATGATGAGATAAAAGAAATTATTCAGCTAGTGAATGGAGATGAAAATTTAATTGTCATGGGTGACTGGAACTCGATAGTAGGAAAACGAATAGATGGAAGCTTAGTAGGGTAGATCACATACCTAATGAGGAGGTATTGAATACAATTGGAGAGAAGAGAAATTTGTGGCACAACTTGACTAGTAGAAGGGATCGGTTGGTGGGGCATATTCTGAGGCATCAAGTGATCACCAATTTAGTATTAGAGGGCAGCGTGGAGGGTAAAAATCATAGAGGGAGACCAAGAGGTAAATACACTAAACAGATTCAGAAGGATGTAGGTTGCTGTGGGTACCGGGAGATGAAGAAGCTTGCACAGGATAGAGTAGCATGGAGAGCTGCATCAAACCAGTCTCAGGGCTGAAGACCACAACAACATCAGTAGTAATGTAATCAAAAGTTGATAAACCATAAATACAAGTTTTCTGCATTTTTTTGTGAGAACCAAGTGCAAGGAAGGAAAAAAAAACCACTATGTTCTGTATACAATTTTTGTTTAAAAATATATACAATGAGAAAGAATTTGTATGAGAGAAATTATTTTTCTAATAGTTTAAATGACCTACTACTGTAGTTAAAACTGAGTGTGAGAAAGAAAACAAAACCATGCATATCCACAGCATGTCAAAGCACAGCATTGTCTATCTCGCATTTAGCTTTATCAGAAAACCTGTACATTGTTCTTTAAAAAATACAAAGTCTATGTTGATATGAATGTTTAGAGGATGTCCCACAAAAAGATGTGAAGTAAACTGGTCAAGAAATTTTTTAGATTTTTGCTAATAACATTTCCTAATTACATTTACAGTTTAGTATATATCTATATAGATTATGAAAAGGAAAGTTGCCACTCACCATATAGTCGAGATGCAGAGTTGCAGATAGGGGCAACAAAAATACTGTCACAAATCAAGCTTTTGGCCCATAAGGCCTTCATCAAAAGTAAATGAAAGACTCTCTCTCTCTCTGTCACGCAAATACAACTCACACACACATGACTGCAGTCTCAGGCAACTGTAGTGACACTGGTGTGGCATCCTGGATTTTCTGCAGAGATTAAAAATACATAGTCAGTGTCCATAGTCTATATATTGTAAATTGGTCAAGAACTTTCTGAGATTTTTGGTAACAATGTTTCTCTTTCTGTGTTAACCATGAATTTATATATTATAAGATGACACTCCTGTAGGTATGCAGAAACATGCACATATTCGAATGCAGTGAGATATCAAAATTTCAAAACAATCAATGGAAAATTTTTTGGGGATTTGAGGTTTTGAACAAACAAACATTTATGTTTCTTTAGTAAATGTTAGTGGAAATAAAAATGAGTACAGCGTATCAATCTCCTGTAGTTTTTGATTACTGATGTGGGGCCCTTAATCACAAGTAACACAACATAAAATTTTCTATTTTGCACACTTAATTCTCATACACTCAGACACCTTTACTAGCTATAATGTATAAGATCTGCACCCGTATTATCTATGTTCGATGGTGAGTACCCTACAATAGAGGATATGGTATGCTCATTAGAATATGAATCATATCTCCATTCGTGATTGTATGCTGTATTTTCTTAAGTACCTGCTAGTGTTAACTATTCATCCATTCGGATTCTGTTGCCCATAAATCCCCTTCTGAAAGAGAACCTTTAGAGAAGTGGAATTCAAATTACGATTGATAGTCAGAAGCACCTATTGTAAGCTACTTGTGTAAGGAAAACTAACAACAAATTATGAAAAGTGTAAATCTACTGATACTGGTAATTATGACAATTACTTCTAAATTTCTCTGTATATGTTTATGTAGTATGTTGATGCAAACAATTATTAAGGCAAAAAGTGTGTAATGTTTTTCTTCTGACTGATGCAAGGTGTGATCAAAAAGTAACTAGAATTTTTAAATTTTATGGGCTTTATACATCCAATTTTCAAAACTTTTTTAACTTGTTGATACACATGTTCATGATGTACGTTTGCATTTTCAGCTGCTTTTAGTACTTAGTTTATTGTTGACAGTCAAAAAGCATGTACTTGTACTAGAATGCTCATCGAATTTTTACTTTTGAAAAATATGGATCAAAGAATTTGCATTAAATTTCACTTGAAAAATGGAATAAAGTGCTGCACCATATGAATAATGTTGAATGTAGCTTTTGGCAAATCTGCTATGAATAAGACAAGAGTTTGTGATTAGTATAAACATTTCAAAGAGTGTCAAGAAGACACTGAAGACAACAACCAGCTTGGATACCATAGCACATCAGTTACTGACAACAGTGTGGAAGGAGTAAAGAATATGTCTCTGGAAAATATTTGAATCATCATCAGCAATGTTGCTGATAATGTCAGTATATCCTTTGGCACATGTCAACCAGGTTGTTTGGATCATTAATCATTTTTTAGGAACATAAAAGGCTCCAGTACAGATCCCTATGGTACACCTATTTTAACTAATTCAATACTGGACTTTTCGTTACCTACACAAACAGCTTGCTTGCAATCTTGTAGGTATGATTTTAATAGTTTAAGGCTGTTATCTCCAATTCTGTAGTACTCCATTTTTTTCTATGAGTATTTTATGCTCTACATTGTCAAAAGCCTTAGTTAGATCACAAATCCTTTATCCTCAAACACTTGATGTATGTGTTTGACTACTGTGTCTATAGCATCAACAGCTGACAAGTTTTTCCTAAAACCATACTGTGATTCGCTGATTATTGCTGCATTTTCAAAGTACATGGATAACTGTTGGTATATTACACATTCAAACACTTTAGAGAAAGCTGGGACTACGGAAATTGGTCTGTAACTTGAAGGTGAGTCAGTATCTCCTTTTTTATATATTGGGACTACCCTAGACACTTTTACCTCATCAGGAAAATATCCCTCAGATATACACTTATTTATGCAGTATGTTAAAGGATACACAATATAATCTATTGCCTTTTTTAGGATGTTACAAGAAATGTCATATATGTCTGCACTCTCAGATGATTTCAGATCCGTAATTATTTTTAGGATGGGACTAGATGGGACCTACTACTGTTCCACAGTCGTTCAATTTCAGGCAAATGCTGATCACTTTGCATGATATGCAGCTCATAGACGATTCACTAATAAGAGGAATTCGTGTCTTTTTGGACCATGCAGAAAATTTGTTGCCCCATCCCCCCAACCCCACTCCACCTCAGCAACACAGTGTATGGCTCCAGCTCCTAGAACTTTCAATTGAAGCGTACTGTTTCTCAGGTTACAATCTGCAAATCATATTGACAGTGAGAGCAGTAGACCCTCAGACATCATTGTTGTCTGATATGCACAACATACTGCAAGTGGAAAAATATACACACATGAAGGACAATGGTCTTTCCCAGTTGCATAAACTGACAGATCTAGCATTTAACACATTTTAAAAAGTGAAGTTATTGGCATCAAATCACCTTCTGTATTCTGGTATCAACCTCTGGTCTCTTGTTTCCAAAGCAGAAGTGTTGGAGGTTAGCATGAAGTAAGTGTGGATTCATCAGTTACCTTTTAGGGCTTAAGAGCACTGTGACTGCAAGTAACTCCTCAAATATGGATTCACCACTGCTTATAGATCACCAGGTATATAATTTACTGTTGTGTTCTAACACAATCGGGGCCCCACAAACGGGACATGGCATCGCAAGTGAGAGCGATTCCATTTCTGATACCACTAAATGAGTGGTGGGGCCAGTGGAAATGCTGTTGACAGTTAAGAATGATTTTTATTGATTTAAGTACAGGACAGAGTGAGGCAACCAAGCCTCTTTCTGTTGCCCCTGGCTGGTGCTGTCGTATCAGTGGGGGCTTCTGCCCTGGCTGCTGAGCCAGCATGTGGTGATGCTGATGGAAGGTCCATGGTCAGAAGGCAATCTTTAGAGGTCATAACTATTTACATCAGTGGTGTACTACTTCCCTCAGCATCAGGGAGTCCGAGAGGCCTCTTATTCTGTTCACATCACCATGACAGCAAATGAAGATGGTTGTGCATGAGGTATGACTCAGTGCCCTAGTCAGACAACAGCTTGTGGTGTAATACCAAATCCCACTAGGAACTCAGAATCAGTGGCAGCAGATGCAGATGGCAGGTCAGCAGTGCTGTGTCACCAAGTCCTGTGAAGGAATCAATGCTGGGGCAGGTGCAGCCTGGACTCTAACCCATGCCTGTCACTGGTGTTGCCCAGTTATCTCACTGTACAACATAGCTCTGGTGAAGTGATGATGCTGCTGGTTTGAAGATGAGAAGTGATGCCCTGCCTTAATATTATGACTTATTTCTATGCCTCTGGCATTCATTTGTTTCACAAACCCAGCACCTAGTCATGGCATCTATAACAAGGTACTTGCCCTTCCGTCTCACGTGCAGCAGTGCGGTCTTTAATGAGCGTGCAATAATGCATGAATTATCTTCTTCTACCATTGGCAACGTTCCAGTAAGTTCACTAACAGTGTTCAGTATGTGAAGAAGTTCATTTAATAATGGTGATTTCACATCTACAGAGGAACATGCAAGACAGTGTTTGTCTGTTTATACACATCGCATGAACATGCAGAATTTCTATAAACTGACTCATTACTCAGTCTGAGTCCTGTCACTCATGTGGACACATCAATGTGGAAATTAAATAGAAAGTCTGCACCAAGAATAGACTCGGTGACATCCACAATCAGGAAGGTTCACCAGAACTTTTGTATGAAACCCAAACTCACTATTTCAAGGCATTGTCCAAAAGTGGGTATTCGAGAACTGTCTGTGGGTGAGCCAAAATAGGATACTAATATTAGGTACTGTGTCAATTAAATACTCTCACACAGTGCAGGTGTTATGAGTGTACAAGTGGTGTGATATAGGAAAGCTGTGAACAGCAGAACATCTGTCAGGCATATCAAGGAGCAGTCACGTTTCCAATAGAGGGCGAGATACACTTTTATTGCAGTGCAGTGTTTACTGTGGTTGTTGGGCCATTTGATGAGGAACTGTTTGCAGTGGTGTGTAGTGACTTTACTTCGGAGCGGTCTGTTATGCCTACTTTTAAAGCTAGTCATACCAGGTAAAAGCATAGTAAAACCTGGCACCCCACTAAAAGAAGTGATAAAAAACACAGAATATTTGACAAGAAGCTTCGGTACACGTGATACTTTGATTGTAATAGGGGTTTCTAACAACATAGACAAACCTCTCGATCTAATGTTGAAGCATGTGGTAGACCATTGGAACCAATAGTTGCTCTAAGTCACAAAATGAATATCATTATCCATCCTATACCCAGGAGATATGATGTTCAAAATTTAAATAGTAAAATTAATACTGCAAACCTCCACCTGATTCAGGCTCTGAATTTAGCTAAACACGCGTACAAAAAAAGAATTGCTGTGAACTTTGAAATAGAGAGACTAGCCAGAAACCACTTCACAACACATGGCTTACACCTAAACAAATGTGGCAAGGAGATTATCTGCAATAGACTGGCCTTCCTGACAACTATGGGTGACAATAAGAAACCAAAAGTCAGAAACCATAAACAGACACTAATAAGCAATTGGATAAAGATAAACAAGATGGGAAATAAAAAGAGTAATAATGGCCATACCGTGCAAACTACACTAGACAAATGGGTCACGAAGTCACAGAGACAAAACACAAACCTCCTGACCCCTCAAAAAGGTCAGGAACCTGAAAGGATGGTGAACATTATCGAGACATCCCTCCAAAACGTCAATGTGATGCCTCAACAGTGTGAAGTGCATGTGGATACTTTTCAGGCCCACCTGGAAGATGAGATGGCTGCCAAGGATGACCAACAGAACCAGCACAACTGCTCAGAAGTCAACATACCTGGAATACAGCACAATTTAAACTAAAGGTCAGTGACACAGTAAATATGACTTCGAGCCCCCTGAGTAAACCCCACTCAGACCTGAAAATCTATTATCACAATGTCCAATCCTTGAGCAACAAAACTGATGACTTAAGCATTTTGCTGACCAGTGAACTCAGTGATATCTCAGTATTATGCCTAGCAGAGCACTGGCTCTGCACTGATGTGGTTAAGCTAATCTCACTACCCAACTTCAAATTGTGTGAACACTACTCCAGATCAAATGATGGACATGGTGAGGTTACCATCTTCATCAAACAACACATTGAATATAGCCCACTTCCTACCCTAAAGGAAATAGGAACAGATAAGGTCTTTGAATGTGCAGCCATAAAGCTTACAGATCTAAATCTAATTGTAGCTACAATCTACCATCCCCCCTCCAGTAGTATTAATAATTTTCTGTTACAAATGGACTTGTTTCTATCCAAAATAAGTCAGTGGAAACAGGAGGTGATTATATGTGGTGACTTTAATATAGACTTTCTCACCCACAACAGAAACAGGGAAACATTGATTAACATTGCAAAAACTTATAATCTGCATGGCCTTGTAAACGAGCCCACTAGAATAACACCCACATCCAAGACAGCTCTAGATAAATTTTTGCAAATAGAAATAAACTTAACCAAGCAGGATTCAGTGACCACCAAGCTGTCATTCTAAAGGTCGATGTTAGCAAAAATACCTCAGACCCAGTCCCACCTAAAACTTTATGAAGGTTTTTCACCCAAGAGAACTTGAACAAGCTAAATGCCCTCCTTAGTAAAGAAAAGTGGACAGAGATGTACACAGTCAATGATGTCAACACGAAATTCAACATATTTCTTGACAAAATGATCCACCACTTTGAAGAGGCCTTTCTGCAAAAACCAGTAAGAATAAATAATAATAGAAACAAGAGTTGGATTACACCAGCTATAAAAATCTCTTGCAAACATAAAAGAATACTCCACATGTTATGTAAACAAAGTAGTGACTCCCCCCAACTAACAGAATACTATAAAAACTACACATGTATCCTAAGAAGAGTGATAAGACAAGCAAAAAGGATGCAGAATGATGAGTACATTGACAGTTCTAGCATAAAGTAAAAGCAATGTGGAATATCATAAAAAGGGAAAGAGGGGAAATGATAGCTTCACATACGAACATAGAAATCAAACTCCACAATGAATCTATATCTAATCCCGAAGTTGTGGTGAACTCATTCAACAATTTCTTTACAAGCATAGCTGAAAAACTGTCCAAAATAATCCTAACACAAATTACCAACCACCAAACCAAAAATATCACACATGTGCAGAGTCAATTTTCATTACCAAAGTCACTGAAAATGATGTTGCAAAAGCCCTCGGAGAGTTAAAAAATTCATATTCAGCTGGAATTGATGGTATCCCAGCAGCTGTAATCAAAAATTGTGAACACAAAATTGCTGAACCATTAACTCACCTCTGTGACTGTTCTTTCCAGGCAGGTATTTTCCCTGAAGCTCTGAAACTTTCTAAAGTAATTCCTGTCTTCAAAAAAGGTGATAATAAAGATATGAATAACTACAGGCCTATCTCAATCTCATCCTGCTTTTCTAAAGTTTTTGAAAAAATAATGTCCAAAAAAATGATGGACTTCATTGAAAAAAAGATTTACTAAGTTTACCTCAACATGGGTTCAGAAGCAACAAATCTACAGAAACTGCAGTATATGATTGCATAAATATACTTTTAGAACTGTTAGAAAACAACCCATAACAGGCATATTTCTGGATCTGTCAAAGGCTTTTGACACTGTTGACCACAAAATATTACTGGAAAAATTAGAACACTACGGTCTCAGAGGAATTGCAAACAACTGGATTGCTACATTCCTAACCAATCGGACGCAGAGAGTCAGCATGAAATATATTAATAGACAAAGCAACTCAATAACCGAAATACTATCAAGTAATAAAACTGTAAAGCAAGGTGTTCCACAGGGCTCAGTATTGGGACCCCTACTTTTCCTCCTGTATATTAATGACTTGAGCCTGAATGTTGATGCACACAAAACAATAATTTTTGCTGATGACACAACTGTACTCCTCAAAGGGGAGAATACAGACGCGGTGCAAAAAGCTGTGAACGTGGCTACTGATCAACTCAGCAACTGGGCAAAAATCAACAGATTAACTATCAACACCAAAAAGACAGCTTCCATGAACTTCCACACAACACAAAATGCAAATTCCTCTCAGCCATCTGTCACTATAAATAACCAGTCAATAGATACCGACACTGTTTTCAAATTCCTAGGTCTGTGGGTTCAAGATAACCTGAAATGGAATACACATACAGGAAAGGTAAATGCCAGGATTTGTAGTGGCTGTTATACATTGAGTGTACTGAAAACATGTGCTAGCCTGAAAACATTAACCAGTGCACGCTACGCTAATATACAAGCCCACCTAAAATATGGTGTAATATTCTGGGGAAATGCTCCAACTGCTCTGAGCACATTCAGAATCCAGAAGAGAGCACTGAGGATTATTAATGGGAGCAAACCCAGAGACTCCTGTAAACCCATCATCAGAAAGTTAGAAATCCTTACACTGCCTTGCCTCTACATTCTTGAGACTCTAAAATTCTTCAGAAAACATATAGTGCCAACTGACCCCAGAGTCGTAAAAAATAATGAAATACATGAACACAACACCAGGAAAAATGCAAACCTGCATGTTATATGTACAAACACTCAACTGTGTAAAAAGGGAGTTTTCCACATGGGCCTCCAACTGTTCAACAATCTTCCCACTTGTATTAAGACCATCGAAGACAACATAAAATTTAGCAAAGCTGTGAAGTCATATTTGTTGTGTCACTGTTTTAACTCTGTAAATGAATACTTAGAACAGTAATCTTGCTGTTTGTGCTAAATTGAAAACATTGAGCAATATAATACATTAGAATACTATAGGCTTACATTAATACATGTTAACAATGTTAAATGACATTTTCCGACATCTGCAACACACTGTGTACCATCAGATCACATGGAATAAATAAATAAATAAATAAATAAAACGGAAATGATACTGATACAGCATGGTGTGATGGGTGATGTCACTGTAAGCACTGTATCACTTGGCAGACTGATAGCTGCTGGGTGGTGCAGGACCTTATTGAAGTTCCATATACTGAGAAAACAATGTTCAAGACATAAACAAATTTTATAGTAATAATTCAATAAAATAATCTTGTATATAATTTTATAATGAATTTTTTGTATCTAAATAATGTTAAATGCTTAAATATTTGCCAGTTATTGATTAAATAAGTTTATGTAATTTTGTAGGATAGATAACATTTTAAAAATTTGAAAACAAAAAAATTGGTTTCCAAAATATTACAGAAAATAAAATATGAAAAGAAATTTCAAACAAGTGTTCCCAGACAACATATCAATACTAATTTCAAAGAAACAGTAAAATATGGATGGTATCTGATATTTCATTAATCAGTTGATATTGTTGTCACCTACTATGGAATAGGAATCTCTGTGATATGTATTTCAAACAAGTGTTCCCAGACAACATATCAATACTAATTTCAAAGAAACAGTAAAATATGGATGGTATCTGATATTTCATTAATCAGTTGATATTGTTGTCACCTACTATGGAACAGGAATCTCTGTGATATGTATTTGTTAAAACCTCTTCAATATTACCATCACAACTAACAGAGATAATCTCCTCCTTCTGTTTTTCATCATTGTCTAAAATTTTATACCTTACCAAGTTTTTTCACGTTCATTCATGAGATTTTGTTCTGTATCTACAGTTTTGGTCTCTGATAAATTAATCTGAACATCAAACTGATTGAACTCTGATTCAACAGACTGAAATTGGGTCAAATCTTCATTTATCTGCCCAATCTGTGTGCTGTTGTTCAGAAGTTCAGTTTTCAATTCTTTGTTCAAAATTTCTATTTTGTTATTCAGTTCACAATCTGAAAATTCAATTCTGTCTCCCATATCATTACTTAGTTCATTTTTCAATTCCATGAACATTTTTGAATGTTGTGTTTCCAAATTGCACTTCCTCATGAAAATTAATCTTAATTGATACCCTACTGAAAAACTTTGATGAAACCTGAGTCCCACCTCACTATCTAATAACAATTCTTGCTTAATCATTGTGGTGTAATTTTCCATATTGTTCACATATTGTTCAGTGTTAAAAAATTATTAATAATTTCACATGACTGATTTGCTGCGACTGCCGTTACTATGAAGAAGAAATATATATAAAATACCAAAGTACTTATCTCTTGTCCTCTGTGAAGAAGAAGTTCTGATTCAATTTTTCACTCCTTGTCCTTCATGCATTCGTATTCTTGGTCACCATTATAACTTTTCAGCTTTCATAATTACTCTCATTGTCCTTGCAAAATAGTCCCAGGTTATTATAATAGATATGAATCTAAAACTCAAATACCAATAAGAATGCTAGTTCCAATGTTCTGAGTGTAATCCAGCTAACTTTTGCTAATTTTAGAGTGCCTAGCAACTTAGATAACTTAACCTTTACCTCTATATCTGCTTTCCTTCTTTATGCATATTGTACAATTACAGCATTCTAACTATGAAATGAGCTACCTGACATATTTTCTATTTAAATTTCGCAGTATATTCATAAAAATGATAAATTTGAAATAAACTGACACAGAATGAGTATCATAAAATTTTAAAGAGAACTGAGCGGTGTATGGTCACTGCCACATATTTAAATATAAGTAAGACTATAATGGTTAACATTCCATTCCATTATAACAAGCATGACTTTGCTAGACTTACAATTAAAACTTTAAAGATTTGCAGAAATTTCATATGACATAAATTACAGTATGTAGTTAAGTATTTCATTAGAAATAAAATTACATATTGTGCTGAAAATTGCATTGAGTTTCTGCTGAAAACAATGGTTTTAATTATTATTCAAATTACTACTAAATTATGGCAGACAGAAGGCTAATGTGATTTTCCAACTGTGTATAAATTATGATTTAACAAATAAATGACTTTTGGTATAAAATGCATTAAGATCCAATATCAGAAATGTAGATGTGTTGGCAACAATTAATTTGCACAATGATACTGAAAGTGAGACTGAGAATTATGTAAAGAATAAGCAAATCTCGTGGAGGCTCCTGCATTCTTGTCAACTCTTCTGTAAGTTATACAGTAAGAGATAGTTTTAATTATTTAAATGAAGAGAGCGTGTTTGAAAGTTGCTCTGTAGAACTATTTGATCTGAATACACTGGTTATAGCAATCTACAGAATTCCTGGATGTGCGGTAACAAAAGTGTTTTTAGCCAAATTGGAATGCCTCCTGGAAAAACTCCAGAAAGAAGGTAAGAAAAAAGTTGTTATAGCAGCAGACTTCAACTTAAATGTCTTAGTTGAAAGCAATGTTTCAACAAAATTTCGTGACTTAATTCAGAAATCTGGTTTCAAGCTAAATTTTTCTGAAGGCACTAGGAAAACAGCAGATCAGTGACCCGCATTGATAATATTATTACTAACTACAAATTTGACAGTGGAAATAAGCACAAATATTGCTTAGACTTGGGTATTTCAGATCACTCAGCTCTGTTTATTGAGCTCCCAAAAGCAAATAACCCAAAGCCTCCAGAAGTGTTTATAAAAAGGGATCTCAGTAAAAGTAAAATGGATTTATTCTGCAGTAAATTAAGTATAATAAGCTGGCCTGTAGACTACAGTAGTTCAAGCTCGATAAACTATGACAAATTCTTGAATTGTTTCTTAGAGGTATTTAATGAATCATTTCCTCGTAGATATAAGCAAAAGAAAGTTAATGGTAAACTCAAATGGATTACAACAGGAATAAAAATCTCTAGTGCCAGAAAGAGCGAGCTCTGCAATGAGTTAAAATCAAACAGAAATCTGGATTTTGTTATTTATGTCAAACAGTATAAAGCTGTATTTAGGAAAGTTGTAGTGGCAGCTAAAAAAAATGGCAAATAATAAATTCATATGAGAACACAGAAATAAGACAAAAGTAGTGTGGTCAGTTGTTCAGTCTGAATTAGGAGCCAAAGTAAAAATTCATGAAATTTTGAAAATTAGACATGAAAATGAAATTATAGTAAACCCTGTGCAGATGTCAAGTTGTTTCAATGAATTCTTCCTAAATGTAGTAAGATCAGATGTGGATATGACATTCTATCACGGCATTACATATTTGGAAAACAGCCAGAACACATCTTTTAAACAATTTGAAACAATCACCCAAAGGGATGTGGAAAAGGAAATATTGTCTCTAAAAAACAAAACCTCACATGGGTAGTATGAAATAACAACATCTGTAATCAAGTATGTGTATGATATTATTTCTCAACCACTGTCAACTATTATAAATCAATCTTTTGAACAGGGATGCTTTCCAGATGTATTGAAATATGGTGAGATCAAACCTCTATTCAAGAAAGGATCGACAGAAGATATGGGGAATTGCCGCCCTATCTCTCTCTTGCCGGTCTTCTCTAAAGTGTTTGAAAAGATTGCAGCAAACCAAATTAATAACTTTCTTAATGTAAATGATATAATTTTTAAAAACCAGTTCGGATTCCAACAGGGTAAAAGCACTGTGAATGCTATAAATGAGTTTATCCAAAAAATATGCTCCATGTTAGATAAAGGTAGAAAGGTCACAGGTATATTCTGTGATCTGACTAAAGCTTTTGATTCAGTGAACCATGCATTACTCCTCCACAAATTACACATGTATGGAATCAGAGACACTGCTTTAAAATGGTTTAGCTCTTACCTGTCAGGTAGGAAACAACGAGTAATTTGAACTTCAAGTGGAACCAATTATTCATCAGACTGAAAACAGTTCCCCAAGGAGTCCCACAAGGTTCGGTATTGGATCCATATCATTTCTTTTTTGCGTAAATGACCTACCACTTGCTATTGATGTTCATTCAGTCTTATTTGCTGATGATACATCAGTTCTAATTGAAAATGAGATATCTGAAAATATTCCAGAAAAAGCAAAAAATACTTTAGAAAAACTTGAATCTTGGTTCTATCAAAATGGACTAAAACTAAATGTAACTAAAACCAAAATGATGCAATTTGAAGCTAAATCAGTAGAAAGGAGTGAAATAAAGATAATGTGCAGTGATCAGGATATCACAGAAGCAAACCACGTGAAGTTCTTAGGCCTAAATCTTGACAAAAATTTAAATTGGAAGGTACACATAGATTACTTAGCAAATAAACTGAACAACTTAGCATTTGCAATGTGTATTTTGTGAGGTGCCACAAACATGGATACCAGAAATATAGTTTATCACTGCTACTTTGAGTCAGTTATTCGTTATGGCATAATCATCTGGGGAAATTCAGCAAATGTCACTAGGCTCCTAGTATTACAAAAGAAAGTAATTAGAAACGTGTGTTGCAAAAAAATGGGAATCCTGTCGACAACTGTTAAAAAATTTAAAAATACTATCTATCCCCTCACTTTACTTATATGAGATGGTGGTGTTCCTATATAGAAATCAACATACACTAGACACTTTCTGTTTGGACCACAATTACAGCACTCACCACAGAGATAACTTCAAACTTCCAACACCCCGCTTAAAACTTTATGCCCAAACGCCAGAGTATATGGGGTTAAAAATTTTCAATAAAATAGAAGGCAGTAATATATTTAAAATGGAGATTGGTTCACTTAAAAGATTGCTCTTTACTGTTACTGTTCTGGTGGAAAAGTGTTATTATTCTGTCAATGAATTCATTGAGGACAGTTTCACAATCTGAACACAGGGATTGTATTACATGTATTATTTTATGTACATGTGTAGCTGTAACTTATAAATGTAAAATATAATGTAAACTTTTGTATTTCTCTTAAAAAAGTGATAAAAGTTCCTTTTGTAAACCTTGACATGTCTCCTGTACATCAAATCAAATGATTTGAAAACTGTACGTAATGAGATGAATAAAACACATATCACATATCAAGTATGGGAGAGTTTGAGAGGGGGGGGGGGCAGATAACATTTGGGAAGCAAGAGTTTTCAGTTTTGGATGGATAATAATCATATGGGTGTGTGGGATGTCAGTGTGAGGGGTGGTAGGGACTGTTGCTGGGGCTGGGTATTCTGATTTCTGATATGGTATTTAGGATGGTGGAGAGATAGATAAAATGGATATTTGTGGGTTTTACTGAAGAGCACATTGCAGAGGGTATTACCATTCTGTCAGATTCATTTTCTTCAAGTAAGGATTTAGGGAATAGGGGGTATTTAGGGTAGTTGTAGATGTAATGGTGAACCGTAGTGTCAAGTTCAAAGATTATCATACTGGGGCTTGTACTAATACAGCAGTGGGTTGTTGAGGGTGGGGTGGGGGCATTATTAAATCTGTGATATGGAGGAGGAAAAGATGCTCTTCCACCTGGTGGTATCATTGAGATGAGAACTACTGGAGAAGAGTGTTCAAGGCAATTCTTCTCTGTTTCAGAGTTTGTCAAAAGTTGTTGAAAAATGTATGAACTAGTTTTTTTTTTTTTTGTGGTGGCGGGGGGGGGGGGGAGGGTGGCAGGTTGTTGGTGTAGCTTGTAGAGGATGGGGAAGGATAGATATTGGTTCGTGGCTGAGTGGACATTTTTTTGGTAGGAGGAGGGTAGTTGGATTTGGAAGGTATCAGAGGCATTTATAAGTTTTATTTTGTTTTTAGGTATGTGTGTGTGTGTGTGTGTGTGTGTGTGTGTGTGTGTGTGTGGTTGGCCAGCCTAGATTTATGTGTCTGTGGCTGTGGTAGTTGAGAACATTTTCATGATTTTATTTGATTTTTATTGCAGTATTTATTGTTTGTACACTTTGTGTGTATAATTTTGTATTTCTTGTGTATCGAAACTGCTGGTGATGCAAGTTTTTATGAATTTTTGGTTCGTGTTATTAGTTACTGGTAACAGAGTTGTATTGTGATTCATAGGAATGATGGAGATTGTTTTACTACATTGCTGAGATTGGGTTCTGATATTAGTTACATGAGCAAGTTCGGGTTTGTGATACTGCAGAGTTGATTTTAGCTATATATGTCACGTGAAGTGCTAGATATCAGATTTGTCAAGTATTGTTTTATTTTGTGGTATCATGGATTTCATTTGAGCTATAGAGGTCAAGCAAAATTTCTGGCATCAGATTTTGGAACTATATGTGGATTATGGTACTGTGGACTTTGTAAAAGCTGAAAGTAGTTGTTACTGTTATTATGGTCTTTAGTTCAAAGATTGGTTTGATGTAGCTGTCCATGCTATTCTACCCTGTACAAACCTCTTCATTTCTAAATAACTAGTGCAATCTACATTTTTTGAACCTGCTTAATGTATTCTTCTTTTGGACTCTCTCTACAGTTTCTATGATGATTCCCTCCAATACTAAATTGGTGCTCCCTTGATGTTTCAGAATGCATTCTGTCAACATATCCCTTCTTTCAGTCACAGATTTCTTTCTTCCCCAATTCTCTTTAGAATCTCCTTATTGGTTACATGATCTACCCATCTATTTTTCAACAGGCTTCTGTAACACCACATTTCAAAAGCTTCCATTTTCTTTTTGTCTGAACTGTTTATCATCCATGTTTCACTTCCGTACAAGGCTACACTCTGGACAAATACTATCAGGAAAGACTTCCTAACACGTAAACCTATATTCCACGTCAACTAATTCCTCTTCTTCAGAAACATTTTTCTTGCCATTGCCAGTCTACATTTTATATCCTCTCTATTTCAGCCATCTTTGGTTATTTTACTGCCCAAATAGCAGAATTCATCTACTACTTTTAGTGCCCCTTTTCATAATCTAATTCCCTCAGGATCACCTGATTTTATTTGACTACATTCCATTACCCTTGTTTTCATTTTGTTGATATTCATCTTGTATTCTCCTTTCAAGAAAACACTCTGCCCATTCCATTCAGCCGTTCTTCCAAGTCTTTTGCTGTCTCTGACAGAATTACAATGTCACTGGAAAACCTCAAAGTTTTTTTTTCTTCTCCCTGAATTTTAATTCCTATCCCAAATTTTTCTTTGGTTTCCTTTACAGATTGCCCAGTTTATGGCTTAAATAATATCAAGGGTAGGTTACAACTGTGTCTTACTCCCTTCTCAGCCACCGCTCCAATTTCATGCCACTTGACTCTTATAACTGCTATCTGGTTTCTGTACAAGTTGTATATAACCTTTTGCTCGCTGTATTTTACCCATTCTACCTTCAGAATTTCAAAGAGAGTATGTCAGTCAGCATTGTCAAAAGGTTTTCAAAATCTACAAAAGCGATAAATGTAGGTTTTCCTTCCTTTAACCTAGCTTTTAGGAGAACTCATAGGGTTAGTACTGCCTTGCGAGTTTCTGTATTTCTCTGGAATCCAAACTGATTTTCCCTGAGGTTGGCTTCTACCAGGTTTTCCATTCTTTTGTAAATAATTCATGTTAGTACTTTGCAAACATGCCTTATTAAACTAATAGTTTGCTAATATTCGAATATGTCAGCAAGTGCTTTCTTTGAAATTGGAGTTACTGGATTCTTCTTGAAGTCTGAGGTTGTTTTGTCTGTCTTGTATATGCAAGATATCTCAATAGATGTCAACCATATCGGCAATTATTTATCAAACTCTTCAACCAGTTGCAGTTGATCCACATGTTAGCTCCTGAGCAATTGTCCAAAGAAGTGGTGTGAGTCAGAAAATTGTCCTACACATTCTCCATTGGCATAGATTCCATCCTACCACGTCTCTCTCCATCAAGAGCTGCATGGAAACAATTATGAGAATCATGTTAACTTCTGTACATAGCACTAATACAAGATACTCCAGGTGTATCGTGTATCTTGTTTAGTGATGAAGCCACATTTACCAATCATGGCCAGCTACACTGCCAAAACGTGCACTTTTGGTCTGTCAACAATCCCCATCAGCTTTGTCAGGTGGAATATCAGCATTCATGGAGTGTAAATGCGTGATGTGGGGTAGTCAACCTTCAGCTCATAGTCCTGTTTTCCATAGATGGGACAGTAAATGTGCAGAAGTATAGCATGCTTCTAACAGACCATTTTCAATGGATGCTAGAAGATGTTCCCCTGCAGACTACAAGGAACCTGTGGTACCAATGTGATGGTTGTCCAGCCCATAACGTACAAAATACTGCATCATGTCTTCAAGAATTGTTTCTGAATCATCAAATTGGATGCAGGGGACCTGTACCTTGGTTTGCCTGTTCCTCAGATTTGATGCCTGAAGACTTTTTCTGTGGGGAAAGCTGAAAGATGCTGCCTACAAAGACATACTGTAGTGCCCCAAGAATTTTGGTGTAGATTCTAGAAACACTCGGCCTTCAACCATCTCGAACACCTGATATTTTAGGTATGAGTGCCGGAGAGTGAGAACGTTTCTACCAATCCACTTGTTTCTATGTGTAGGTCGGAAGTTTGTTATTAGAGACTGTAAGAGTGGTGAGTCACTGACAATGACAAGTATTTGCTGCCAGCACTCCAGAAGATGTGAGGAGAACACAATGAATAATTATGTCATATTGTTTGATATGTTAGTGTCTGTGGTGATTGTAAAAAAGACTATTGAACAGATGAATATAGAGTGCTATGCACATTCATGTATTGGACTCGCTAGAGACTAGGGACTTTTAAATTTTTTCATGTACTCGACTCGCAGAAGTCAAGACACAGGTTTATATTTTCATATGGTTTTTAAACCATCTCTTATGTCCCAATGTACTTAATTATTTCTAAATCTTGAGATACGAGTGAGATGACGAAGATATTTATATGTCTAAGAAGAGAATTTTGTTCTGCATAGCAGTTCTAGTACATCATTAATCAACGAGTACATTGACACTAAAGTTCATATATGTGGTCAGTAGATTACAGAAATAAGATGATATTATTTTCTGTCACCGAAAAATGTTAGAATGTGGCGACCTAAGTGACAGGACCTGAAGAAAACAGGAATTTAAAGACAGAAATGGAAAGAAGATATTAGGCATTGCCATAGCAACCAAGCCTAACAACATACAAGAACTGTTTCCAGAAATCATATTGATTCCAATAAACAAATGGAAGAAAGTTGTGAGTGCAACACTGTAAAAGATGTGAGAAAGTAATAGTGGAGAAAACTACTAAGAAGATCAGCCGTGGAGAGTAAGCTGTCTTCACACATGTACATCGCACTGATGCCGATGCAGTAACCAGCCACCGACACCGACTGCACCAGCTGCTGCTCACTGGTGCTAACTCCGCGTCTGCTGACCAACAAGACGCTGAACAAACATCCGATGCTGCCGGTGCCAGTGCTGTCCACCGGAGCTGATTACACATTTGTTCACCAATGCAGCTAGAACTCTATTCTGGGTGAGCAGAAAACAATAATTTTTTGGTAAGGTTGAGGGGACAATTGAATGATAAACTGTTAGTGTAGTTATTGTACTCAGTGGTGAATTTTCTTTTAGATGATTACTTGGTCTAAGATCAATAAAATTATGGATCAAGAACTGCAACAAACTCCAGAACCAACCATAGCCATTCCATAGCCATTAAGCTGAATAGGGAAATGCCAGATTTGTTGGAATTAGTGAATTTAATTAAAGCCCAGCGGGCAGATTCAGCACCTATAAACGCTCAAATTGATGCTTTAAGAAAGGAGATAGGCTCTGTACATTCTAGGTTAGCTGACCAAAATGCTAAGCTGGATGACCAGAAGGCTCATTCAGCAACTCTAAGTGAAAAATTAGATGCTCAGAGTGAAATTTTAAGTAATCGAAGTGAAACCTTGAACAGTCAAGCAGCAAATATAGTTTTATTAAAGACCAAATTTGACTTTTTAAAAAATAAGGTAGAAAATCTGAAGTTCATATTAAAGAGTGAACTCACTAGGAATTTGAATACTCTCATAAATCACCTGTTCACTGACTTTAATCAGAGACAGAATGAAACTTTAAATATTCAAATGACAAATATAGGTTTGTTGCCCATCAAAATAGATGCTCAAAGCAAAGAATCTAGTAATTGATGTGAAGGCATAGTTACTTTGGAGCCTGAATGCAATGTCAAATATAACAATAATAATAATGTAGAATCTGAATTTAGTGAAAAATTAAAATCTTGTGAAAATGTATGTAATATTAAATTTAATTCTGTAAGACAGGATATGAATACTTTGGAAGAGAGCACAGATCAGCCTAAGGAATTAATGTCAATTATTCAATCAAAAATTCCAGTGTTATTACACAGTCGATTATTCAATCCCTAATGCCAGAGGTTAATATGCAAGCTGTTACTACACGAGCTGTCAGTTCATGTGTAAATAATGTAGGATGGAATGTCAGGGAAAAATTAGCCAACCTTGACATTATAAATGTAAGTAGTCTGGCAGAACCTTTTGAGTTAATTACAGATTGAGAAATTACTGAGTGTATAATCTCTGGAAATGTTACGACTGTTGCTTTTTCCAAACTTAATGATAATAGCAAGGTTATAGATGACTTGTGCGAAGAATTCAAACTTGTCCATGACAAAGTAGAGAACTGAATAACTTTACTTAATGTTGTGTTTCCCTGTAAAATGGTAATTGTTTTGTTATGGGGAGACTTTCACACAAAATTTAATGAGAAGTATTGGCCCATAAATAATTGAGTGAGGTTAATGTCAGATCCATAGGATCCAGGCAGAGACACATCTGTCTCCCAGGGACGTTAACATTCTGTATTAATGGACAGAGTGACGACCATCGGATCCCTACTTGTTTTCAGTGTTTCTTCTTTACTATTTTTCCTGCACCAAATTCCCTTCAAATGTTAAACTATTCTGTAATCTATTCTTTAATTTTTACACTATCCTATTATCCTACTGCTTCTGCATACTTGTCTTTACTTGGCTGAGAAGCAAAGCAAGTCATTGCTATCAAGGCTGTACTGCTTCTTGTAGTAACAGCAGTAAGTGATTGTATCACATATTCGTGGTCTCAAATGAGTTATGTAGGCTTCAGGTCCACGCTATGTAATCAATGTGATAAATTTTGTTGTTATATTGAGTCAGGACTGAAGCATCTATTAATGTTTTCATAATATGATTCTTAGAAGCAGTTGGATTCTGATTTGATATTTCTGCTATTACATCCAGAACAGTCTGTGTTCTCAGTACTTGGTTGTGGTGCCCAGTAAGTATTTAAGTCACTTGCATGCTCCACTCTAGTCAATGGTGGTCTCGAATTCCAGCATCAGCATTTAGTTTGGAAGAAGTCGTCCTCAGTTGTTAGAGAATTGTGCCTGTTTAAGTCACCAGCACGCTCCGTTCTAGTCAGTGGTGGTCTCGAATTACAGCATCAGAGTATAGTTACATCTTAATTTTGCCCAAGTTATTCTTTGAGAGTAATCAAGGACTATTAGATTAATAGAAAATGGAAGTTTATATGAATCATTACATAATTGTGATAACATGATACATAATTTTTACCCTTTGCAAGATATGATGTAAATGGGAAGGTTTGTATCACTTTTGAAAGGGGTGGGTAGTGTCAGTACAAGCATGACTAACACTAATCACACACCCCACCTTTCAGACAACCCTCACAGGCAAGTGTAACTGATTCTTAACCATTTGCCATTCCATAGGTGTTGCTAAGATTTTTCTTCCTGGGCTTCAAAAGTGAAGGTGAGAATGTCCATTTTGTAGGAGACATTTAACATCATATCTCCTCTCGCTTCTCACTGAAGTACCGGTGAAGTAGGGATCCTGAGGAAGGGGGATGGGAAGGGTTTCTCTGTCTTTGGGGCTATCTTCTTTGTCTTCTGTGATCTTAGCAACCATTTCTACTTTTTCCTTTCTTACTTCTCATCTGAGTACCAGTATATATTTCCCTCTTTCCATATGCATATATGTCTATCCCTGAAGTCCTTCTTATTTTCCATGATTTCCAATAACCTTCAACTTATTTCATATAAATAGGCTGAAGAATCAGGATTTCATATAAATAGGCTGAAGAATCAGGATACACAAACACACATCTACATACACACAAAGATACACTTCAACACAAACGGGAGAATTAAAAATTAGAAACCTGAAGTGATGTCAGGACTGTCAAGGGATTTGGGGAATAAAGATATATGTACATCTGAGTCGATGCACATATTAGACTGCTGACGTGACGGTTCTGCATCATTAGTTTTTTGTCGGGTACATCTGAGTCGACGCACATATTACATTGTTGATATGTGATGGTTCTGAATTGTAATTTTTTTCTCACTCTCAAAAAAATATATACATATGCCATGCTAGTCCTTTGAGAAAAGGCATAGTATCTACTGGGAGTTGGTAAAAACAGGTAGACATAGCATCAACTATGTGTGGACATTATATCTGTTTATATGGTAAAAGTGAGGAGTGGAAGAGGGCTCTAGGGTATTAAATGAAGTATTAGAAAGAAGATAGGAGTGTAAAGTAGATTTGTAATTTTACCAGAGAATATTTAAGAATAGTATTCAGAAAGATGTATGCTAGATCAGTGAGCCAGGAGGCCTACTCAAGAAGGATACGGAGGGTGCACTTGACATTTATTGGATGAGAAAAAGGGTGGATAGGCAGACCTATGAAAGGCTGACCTATACTGCATGGACAGGGGCATCAAGAAGGGGACTGACCTGTATCATAGGAGGATAGAAACAAGAATACCTACTAAAATGGAAGGAGAAAGGGTACTCCTAGGATCAACCCATGTAAGATTAGGTACTGTTCCTAAAAGGAAAAAGGGCAGTATCATGACAGAAGTCACACATTTAAATGGATGAGTCTGGTAAGTTTCAGTTCTCTGCAGCACTAGCATTCTTAAATTTTAGATTTACAAGCGTCAGAAGAAGGGAACACTTTATTCTACCCTGAGTTGCTCCAGATTACAATAAGTAATGAATAAGTACATACTTAGGAAAAATAGTATGGGAAGCAAGAACAAAGCAGTAGAGTATTCATGAGTTATGTGCACCTAGAATTTATTATTGGAAGAGGAATAGAAAACAAAGATTTGTTTTGGAGATTGAAAAGAGCTAACTCGCAACATGGATTGGAAGGTTCACATTTTGTAATTGCGGTAAAATATGCATGGTTATTAGTATAAAAGAGAGGTACTGTTAAAATACAATAAAATTACAATAAGAAATGAATAAGCACATACTTAGGAAAAATAGTAGGGGAAGTAAGAACAAAGCAGTAGAGTATTCATGAGTTATGTGCACCTAGAATTTATTATTGAAAGAGGAATAGAAAACAAAGATTTGTTTTTGGAGATTGAAAAGAGCTAACTCGAAACATGGATTGGAAGGTTCACATTTTGTAATTGTGGTAAAATATGCACTGCTTTAGTAAAAAAGGGAGGTACTGTTAAAATATAAAGAATTATCATCTTGTGTAATATTATTGTGCATAATGAGTATGTATAAAATATCGTGTGTTCAAGCTAAGGGAAGGAATATGTAGTGCCTCAAGAATTTCAGTGTAAATTCTAGAAACACTTGGAAATTCTAGAAACACTTGGTCTGCAGCCGTCCGATATTTTAGGTACAAGTGCAGGAGAGTGAGAACATTTCTACTGATCCTCCTGTTTCTACGTACAGGTAGGAAGTTTGTTATTAGAAGACTGTAAGAGGGGCGAGTCATTGACAACGACAAGTGTTTGCCGCCAGCGCCACAGGAGATGTGAGGAGAACTCAACGAATAATTATGTCATATTCTTTGATGTTTTAGTGTCTTTGGTGATTGTAAAAAAGACTTTTGAACAGTTGAATATAGAGTGCTATGCACATTCATGTATTGGACTCACTTAAGACTAGAGACTTTAAAATTATTTCATGTCTTGGCTATGAATGAAACAAGACACATGTTTTCTATTTGAATATGTGTAAATGAGTCTAACGTGCAAGGATAACTTAGCTTGCAAAAGTTATTATCTGTGAAAGTTGAAAATATGAAGTGATGAAACTGAAAAGTATTATATGAGTACCAACATTATTTCAAGGATAGAGAAGTATATTAGTAAATTCCCTTAACCAGCTGTAGTCTTCAGAGAAGAAGCTTGTGGGAGATCGACGTAGCTGATTATCCAGAGAAGAGGATTGGCTACACACAATGTGCAAGTTAACTGAACAGAGAGATGTGTGCCTTGCAACCTAATACCACACTGTCTCTTGTCGTCCAAAAATGTTAAAATACCAACTACACTCAATGATATGCAATGACATATTACTGCAGCCTGCTTGGACATCTCTGCTGAAATATCAGCAGGAGTGCAACAGTCACTACTTACCAGGCTGGTAAAAAAGAACAAAAAAGAATAGAAATAGAATAGAATTTTTTATTCACCTTTCATTATTTTTCATACAAAGGGCTCCATCAAAGGTTACAGTGGTGTCAAGTTTCAGGCAATAACCAATTACATATACAAAAAACAACATGGGAAATGACTAGCTTATTAAGAACTAAAAGACTTTCTTTATCACTCAGGAAAGCTGTATATTACAATTTTTACTTTCTAGCAATTCTTTAATTGAATAGAATTCACTGTATTTTAGCCAAATTTGTAATACACTTTTATATTTATTTAGCAGTACTGTACGAGCTGAGTATGATAGCTTATTGAGATATTTTATATTCAAGTGTTTATAGTTATTATGGATTACAAGAAGTCGTGAGGGAGGCCAATCAGATGAGAGACTATTTGTGGTGTTGTGTACAATCACATTACATCTCAAGTTCATTCTTTCCAGACTTTCTCTGGCATATATTAAGCAGGTATATATTAAAAGCTAGGTTATGTCAAATGCAGAGGTATTTCTGCAGAACCCTACGGGTTGTAATCCTGCTGAACAACTGATCGTCTCCTTCTGCCATCTGAAAACACATTTAGCTCCTGTGGAATTTCCTCAGAGCATTATGCCTTACTGCAGATGAGAATGGGAGAAAGCAAAAAATGACTGGAGCAACAACTGCTTGCTCACAATGTTCCTTAACTTATACAATAAAGTACACAAGCTAGTTTGCTGCGCAGATAACACAGGCCAATGAAAAAAAGTTTTGAAAAACTTTTTTCCTTTGATAGCTGATATTTATAGATTTTTATCAGCTGAATCCAAATCTAGCCTTAGTTTCTTTGTATCACCCATAGTTTTTGAGCAATATGCTTTTTATTATATAGTATAAAAATCCTATGCTATATAGCAAATAGGGAAATTAATGAAACACTTTGTTACAACATAAGCATGGTTTGTATTTGCAGTAAGCTACTTAAAACAATGATATGTGTTAATAGAGGTTTCACTTGTTAGCTGGAATTGGTTTGTATTCTCTCTTTTTCCTGCGAAGCCTCTTGTGTAGCTTTTTCTACAATGAGTCACTTGCTGAACTTCTCAGTGAAGTGACCAACAGTAGCCCCCATCATGTTGGTGTTCCAGCGGCCTTGGTAGCATTTTTCCATCACTTTAATGTCCTGATGAAAATGCTGTCCTCGCTCCTCACTAACATCTCCCATATTGTCCGAGAAGTAATCAAGGTTCAAAAAGTGAACTTTCAGGCTTATTAAACATATTTTAAAGTTTTAAACTTCTTTAACATTGTAGCTATATTAGAAACATATTCTGGATCTTTTTCATGTCCTAAGAACTTTGTAACGACTTGCTTGAATGATACCCATGCTTCTTTCTCATTTTAGGTCATTGTGGCTTCAAAGTTAACATCAAACTTCAATTTTCTAATGCCAGGTCCGTTCAAAGACACCTTCTTTTAGTTTAGCTTCTGGAAGGTGTGGAAACTTTTGGCAGAGATACTTAAAACATGGTCTCATCTTTAGGCAAAGCCTTTACAAACTGTTTCATTAGGCCTAACTTTATATTTAGAGGTGGTAGGAGTACGTTTTTTGGATCTACAAGGTTTTTGCATAGAATGTTCTTCTCACCAGGTTTTAAAGACTCCCTAACAGGCCAGTTCTTTCCGCACAAGTGTTGATCCCTAGCCCTACTGCCCCATTCACACAAGAAACACGGAAATTTGGTAAAGCCACCTTGCTGACCAAGGAGCATGCATTTTACTTTTAGATCACCCATCCAACCATAAACAGAATAGCCTATTTCATTTAGCACTATTCCTAGGTTTCCATAGTTTTCTTTCATATGTACAAAATGTCCAACAGGTACAGATGCATGTATGTTACCATTGTGCAATAAAACAGCCTTTAAACTAGTTTCAGATGAATTAATAAACAGCCTCTAGTTTTCTTTTTTGTATTCAATACCAAACTCATTCATCAGACCGGGATTGTCTGAGCAGTATTCTAAATCAACTTCTTGTTGAAAAAACTTGGAAAATTGCTGCTCTCTCTTTCTATAGGCTACATGTATATGCATATTCAAACTGCCAATAAGTTCTTTTCTTTTAATCTAGAGCCAAGAAATTCAGATTTTTCTTTCATTAAGCCCAGATCCCTAAATCCCTAACCAAATTGTTAAGCTCAGTCTGAGTAAACAATTTGGCTCTAGACTTTCTGTATTACAGTAGAATTCATCATCATCTTGTTCATCTAAATCACATTTTACATCAGAAAATACTTCTGCTGGAATAGAATTTAAATCATCTGGTGGTCCAAGAACCAGCAAATCTACACAATGCCCTACTGCTCGTATGGTGGACGGAAGGTTAGGGTAACTTATTAGCTTCTTGTTTTTCAAATTATGACCAGTAATATTGAAGCGGGAACGTGTGGTATCTCCGGTTACATGTGCAGTGAACCAGCTTTATCGCCGCGCCCACGCACTATGCTCAAGCGAGAGGCTTGGTGACAAAAAACGACTAAAGCAGTTTCGGGACAGGACACATTTATCCTTCCTACCGTTACAATAAATGACAAACAACATTCGTCGCTAATGTCCGTCCATACAGGTGCGTTGCACTAGTGACACGGCTCGATCACTGATCCCGGAGTGTATACACTCCAGTGATGAGCCGTGGCGCGACTGCGTGGACCGAGTGAGACAAAAGGCCACGTCACAGAATGTTCTGCTCCTGGCACGACCGGAGACGCCGTAACATCCGTGAAGGAGTGAAAGACACTTTAACGGCGACTGCGTTTACGACCGCGCGTACGCATTTACGGCGGAGTCACGTTGACTCGACGCACGTGGTCCGCGGCGGGAGAACAGAGACGTGTGTCACGTCGCGTTGACTAGCTCACACTGTCCGCCTGCTTTTGTTCCCGTGCGGTCCGGTGTGCCACGCACCGTTGCCAGAATTTGGCGTAACGCTACAGCTGCCCCTACTTGTGTTGCCAGTGCCGTAGTTCAGCCCTTCGTGCGTTGGATGGTGCTGCCGCCACAATATCAACACTGCAAAAGTAGCAATCATCAAAATGATTCCTTGGCTCCCTCCATATCATAGGAACAGCAAATCTAAATGTTTTTTCTCCTTTTTGGACCATTTTCTCAGCTCTTCAACACACACATAACATAACTTATGTGGCGCCCAAGATTTATCTTGATCACTAAGTTTAGATCCAAAGTATGATAGATAAACCTTTTTCACAAACTCTGTATTGAGTCTTTGGTGTTTTTAATCACAAATTCACCATAAATATAACAAAAACTGTCAGCAGAGTTTTTAACAACCACGATTAGACATTGTACTGAGCAAATGTGCAGCTAACAGGTAAGTGAGGTTAGGTTGATAGTAAACAAAACACCATCTGTTAACACAAAACTAGAATCAATCTTTTTTTTGCCAGCAAATGTTTTTCAGCCGTGCAACCAATGTCATCTACATTCATTGCACCTCCTTTTTAAATTATTTTAGCTATATAAAAACTGTCAAATTCTTTAAAAAATCGTCTAATTTAATAAATTTAACTGTAAAATGTGAATAAATGGTGGGTGATACAGTTTTTTAAGTATCATATTTGAATTTCCCATCCTAAAAAACATAAGAATAAGGTATTTTCAGCAAAAAAGTTTTTCCATCATTGCCCTGTGTAATTTGTGATTTCTTCCTAACAGACTGTTTGGTCTATGAACAGTTCAAGTAGTTTTACTGTTTTATTTTCTTTTTAGTTACCTTTAGATTAAAAATTATTCTTCTGTTTTTTAATAGTTTATGCGCAGCTGACTGGCATGACACCAGTGATTAATCATTTGTGTCATTTCTCTTTTATTAGCTTGTAAACTTTCTAAATTCCTGCCTGTGGTTATTAATGTCATGTCATTAGCATACAGTAAATTGTTACATGGTATATAATTTGAAATATCATTGAAGTACACAAAAAACAAAAAAGGTCCACGAACAGAGCCATGGGGTATTCCTCTTTTTATTGGGAGCATGGCTGATCTCTGCTTATTTGCATACACAAGCTGTAACCTATTGCTAAAACCAGATTTAAATAAACTGAGTGATTTACATTCTATGCCATAATATTCTAACTTTTTGCGGATAATGTCAGGTGACACTGAGTCAAATGCTTTGCTTAAATCAATAAATGTTCCAGATATAGAAAGCCTTTTTTCATACCCTTCGAAAACATTATTCATAAAAGCTTCACCGCTTTTACAGTTGATAGTAGCTGTATACCTGTTTATGCATACAATTTTCTATTATATTCAATATGATTAGTGCTATTGCAGTGGCTCTGTAGTTCTTTCAGAAGTTTTTATTACCTTATTTATACACAGGTAATGTGACTATGAGCTTAAGAAATTTTTTGAAAATAGCTGCATCTATTACTCTGTTAGACAGAGAAGGAATTAGCATTTTGATTCCTTTTGCTATACGCTCTGTGACAAAATTACTGAATCCAAAAAAGCCTTCTGTTTTGGAATTTCTTAGTTTGTGCATCGATTTATGAATGTCATTTAAAGTGATTAGAGTACATGCAAATTTCTCACTATTTTGCATGAGGTATACCATTTTTTTAAATTTATATTATTGATCTCATTTTTGCTGACATTCCAGATTGTGAATTGCCACTGCCAGTGGTCGTTTTGATGGTCAGTTGTCCCTTTACTGCTCAGAATCCACGTAACTAGTTTATGCACATTCGTCGTTCATTAGCGCATGCTACCACAGGTATTGTACAAGTTCCAGTGTGGGAACTTCTCAAAGTATGATATCTCATAAACGACTCACAATATAATCCTGCAACAAACACTATTGAAACTCTAATTTACCCTACTTTCAGTTTTTTTAATGTCAATAATCACTGTTCCATTTAAAAACGTGAATGTTTGCACAAAAGTACACTTTCTAAGTATTTTTACGATGTTCTGGTTGTCTAACAATGTGATCCCTTGACTACCAATCCATTCTGTGAAAATTGCACATCAGTAGCACTTTCCATTTCTGCAATATTTGTGGTGCAAGTTGTAGGTCATTCACCCTCTATACTCTTCCAACTCTCAGCTTTCCCTTCCTTGTTTAGTACTTGTTTTCCAAGTGAGCTCTTGATATTCATACAGCTGCTTTCCTTTTCTCCATACATCTGTTTAATTTTCCTATAGATGTTATCTATCTATACCCTACTTACACTAATGAGCCAAAACCTTATGTATCTGACAGTTTGGTGGTGGGTTTATAGGGGTATGTGACATTAGCTGTCTATGCACGGGTCATACAATTTGTGTAAATAACTAGCTGCTGATTTGCATATGTGGTGTTGGAGCCTGATAGCGACCCAGATGGGTTCCATAGTATTTACATCAGGCAAATTGGTTCACAGAGACATCAAGGTGAGTTCACTATAATGCTCATCAAACCACTGTAGCACAGTTCTGGCTCTGTCACATGGGCAGTTAAACTGCTGAAAGATGACATCACCGTTGAGGCAGACATCAAGCATGAAGGGAAGCACGTGTTCTGCAGCTGTCAGTGTGTCTTTGATTACTACCACAGGTCCCATGCAAGTGCAGGAGAATGTCTCCCATAGTGCAATACTCTTCCCACTAGCCTATACCTGTGGTGCCCTGTGCATTTTGAGCTGCCATTCATCTCAATGATGGTGTTTGCGGGGATGATCATTGACCCAGTGTAGTAAAAATGTGATTCACCCAAAGAGCCAACACATTTCTGTTAATCAATAGTCAAATACCAATGGTTCTGTGCCCATTGCAATCATAACTGATGTTGCTTGGTGTACATATGAACACATAGTGGTGGTCTGCTATGGAACACCATGTTCAACAATGTATAATGAAAGATGTGCTCTGAAACACTTGTGCATGCACCAGCATTGTGCTCTTTTGGCAGGATGCTACAGGATCACCATCTATCCTACTTTACAGAGCAGACAAGCCTCCAAACCCTACATTCTGTTAAGAGTCATGGGTGTCCAACAATTTAGCACCTAGTGGTGGTTTCACTGTCCTTCTACCTCTTTCAGCAGATGCTCATAACAGCACATGAACATTTTACCATCTTCACCGTTTTTGAGATACTCATGTACAGGCTCTGCATAATAGTAAAATGCCCTTTTCAAAGTCACTGATCTCAATGGATTTCCCCATTTGTAACCCATATCTTCACTAGGGTGCTCCCCCATCCATGTCTGCTCTGCTTACGTACTTTTGTTACTGCATCACATGCCCGCAATGCTAATAGGTGGCATCCAATGTTTCAGCAGGCAATGGTGATAATGTTGAGGCTTATCAGTGTATATATGCTTCAGTGCCCTCACATTTGTCCTTTTGCCATTTCTGTCTAGCCATTTTGCACCTCCTATCACTCTCATTTTTATATGTTTGTATTCCTTTTACATGCTTCATTTGCTGAATTTTTATGCAGAGTAATTTTTCCCACCATGTAAAAACTCTGGGGAACGATTGATGAGAGGATATAGAACAAGAAAGGTCTAACAAACTTATGTCAGGAAATGCATGGTTTCCATGCTAGAGACCATTTATTCAATCATACTTTGTTACAAAGACTGCAGTCTAATATGCACTGTACCATGCAGCCACAGTTACAGTATGCGCTGTTTCCTCCGAGATGGTGGTACTGTTTTTCATATGTCATGGCCTAGTGCCCTCTCTGGACATAGTAAATGGTAATATTGTGTTACATTCACTTCCCTTCCCGACTCACCTCGTAGCTGATGTGACACAGCATTGAGAGCTTGCTGATACGGTGTTAACTTATGGAAAGGTAAATAGCAATGGGCGGTGGGCAGCAAGGTTGTATCAGGAGACCTATCCCTGTTGACGACAACCACAGCATTCAATGTTTGCAACAGTGTTCCACTGCCTGTCTGAGATAGGCTCATTTCAGGAAGCAGGAAATCATGAAGGACTTACCTGAAATGTTTGGGCACCAGACTTGGAGGAAAATGCGATTAACACTGTGGAAGGCAACCACCGTGTCAGTAACAGGCAGTTGGCCCATCAGTACAGGGTAAGCCAGATCACCATGTGGCACATTCCCCATCAATTGTTACTACCCTTATCACTTACAGTTCATGGAGGGCTTACTAGTGACAGACTTTCCACACCAGGAACACCTTTGTCACTGATTTCTTCACCAGGCAATGATGAATCCAGGATTTGTGTTGTCGTCCCTATTCACAGATGAGGCCAACTTTTGTCATAGTGGTGTCTTTCAACTTTCATAAGTCATCTGTGAGATAGTCTGGAGAACCTCCATGGTATGGTGACAGTGAATCATGAGCATTGGTGCAGCCAGAATGTGTGGGCAGGAGTAATTGGCGACCATATTTTGGGTCCAGTATTCCTTCCACATTGCCTTACAGGCTGAAATTGTCAGCATTTCTTGCAGGTGACCTTGCCTCCCCTGCCTGAAGAAGTGCCATTGATGATTCGAAGGGTTATGTGGCTGCTATATGATGGTGCTCCAGTCTACTTCACTGTTAACATCTGGACACATCTCAATTGTGTCTTCCCTGGTTGGTGGATCAGACAAGGGAGCCCAGCTGCATGGCCTGCTTGTTCACTGGATCTCAACCTGTGCAATTCCTGGTTATGGGGCCATCTCAAAAGTATTATGCATGTAGAATTCATTCCAGATGAGGAGACACTTGAGCAGTGTATTCATGGTGCCTTTGACACTGGATGCAGCCTGGCCGAAATGAGTGCATCAGACAGAACATGCTACGGCACTTGCATGCATGCATTGAGGGCATACTGTGACTGTGGCTGCATGGTACTGCATGTATTAGATCACAGTCTCTGTAACAATGCATGATTGAAAAAATGATATCTAGCGTGGAAACTATGCATTTATGGACATAAGTTCATTAGACCATTTTTGTTCCATATCCTCTCATTGATCAGTTCCTACAGTTTGTACATGGTGGAAGAAATCACCCTGTAAATTTTCCTTTTGTCACTTAAATTCAGTATCCCCTGGGATATCGAAGGGTCTCTACTAGACCTTGTTTTCTTACCTATTTGATCCTCTGCTACCTTCACTATTTCATCTCTCAAAGCTACCCATTCATCATCTTCTGTGCTCCTTTCCCCTGTTCCAGTCAATCATTGGCTACTGATCCTTCTGAAATTCTCAACAACCTTTGGTTCTTTCAATTTATCCGGGTGTATTTTTTATTTTTTTAAATTTCCTACCTTCCTGCATTTTCTTGAGTTTTAGTTTACAGTTCACAGCCAATAAATTGTGGTCAAAGTCCACATCTTTCCTGAAAATGTCTTACATTTTAAAATCTTTGGCCTACCTCCTACCATTATATAATCAATCTGACAACTTATGGTGTCTGCAGGTCTCTTCCACATATACAACTGTCTTTCGTAGTTCTTAAACCAGGTATTATTTTTTTCTTCTCTTCCTCTTCCTACTACTAAATTCCAGTCCTTCATGACAGTTGAACTTTCTTCTCTCTTAACTGTCTGAATAATCTTTTTTATCTCATCATACATCCTTCCAATCTCTCCATCATCTGTGGAGCTAATTGGCATATAAACTTTTTCTACAATGGTGGGTCTTGGTTTCATGTCTATCTTGGCTATGACAATGCATTTATTATGTTGCTCATAGTAGTCTACTCATATCCCTATTTCTGTATTCATTATTAGACCTGTTCCTGCAGTACTCCCATTTGATTTTGTATTTATAACCCTGCACTCACCTGATCAGAGGTCCTGTTCATCTTGCCACCAAACTTCACTAATTCCAGTTATATCTTACTTCATACTATCCATTTCCCTTTTAAATTTCCTAATCTACTTCCCAATAAAGGGACCTAACATTCTATGCTCCAACATGTAACTGCCAGTTTGTTTTTCCTGTTATCATCATCCTCATGAGTAGTTCCTACCTGGAGATCCAAATGGGGGACTATTTACCATTGGAATGTTTTACCCAAGAGGATTCTATCATTATTCAAGCATACAGTAGAGCTGCATGGTCATGGGAAAAATAATGGCTGCAGTTCGTGATGTTCGCCTGCGTTATTATTTCCTCATCGATTGTCCTTGGTGTCGACGTACTGCGTTGCTTTGCTGGCTGAAAAATGGGTTCACAACCCCCCGCCCCCCCAATAACACAGTTATATGGCCAGTTAACTACTGTCAAATTTTAATAAGCCTCATTAACAGTTTGCAGGCATACTTCAGCATACTGCTACAATAGTTTACCGTTGAACATCTATGAGCAGTGAAAACCTAACCTTACAGTTCACAGTTCTTGCAGAATAATATGGTACATATTGAACAGACACTCTCATTGTTTCAACACATGGCCTATTTGTGTTACACTTATTTCACAGTTAAGTTGATGCATTGTTATTGTTCTAACCAACACATTCTTGTCTGAAACTTGGCTGTGGACTGCCTGTCTCAGGACCAAAAATCGGGCCCTTATATATCCTCACAATAATACACACTGAAACTATACATTGTTCGATGTTTAATTGGAGAAATTACAATTGAAACATACTTCATTCAGTTAACTGTATATATAGAAAGATTCTCTTTTTTACAGTTTCTTCTACCACAAGGATTAAACCATATTAAATGTTTAAATCATGAAATTAACAGTTATAGTTATGCAAACAATACTTTTGATGAAACTGGAAATTACTTTGGAATTAATTAAGAGCTGGCTTTGCTAACATGTTTTCCAATAGAGCCAAATAAATACTTAAAGAATGCTATTAGTTGTTCCTCCAAATGTTTATAATTAGTACAGAATTTATATTTGTTTATGATTCAACAATAGAATTTAAGTTATGAAACAGTTACTGATTTCACCCTTTAACAAAAGATACTAACTAGGAATAGTAAAAATAAATTAGAAAATCTATTACGTACATAAAACTAAGCACAAAATTAGATCTAGTTTCTAGTTCTCAAATGGCGAAGGTTCTAAGTTTGACTCTCAGTCTGGCACACAATTTTTAATGCCAGGAAATTTTATATCAGCACACATTCTGCTGCTGAGTGCAAATTTCATTCTAGAAACATCCCTCAGGCTGTGACTAAGCCATATCTCTGCAATGTCCTTTCTTCCAGGAGCACTAGTCTTGCAAGTTTTGCAGGAGAGCCTCAATGAAGTGTAGAAGGTAGGAGAAGAGGTATTGGTGGGAATAAAGCTCTGACAATGGGTTGTGAGTCATGCTTGGATAGCTCAGTTGGTAGAGCACTTGCACATGAAAGGCAAAGGTTCCAAGTTTGAGTATCTATCTGGTGCATAGCTTTAATCTTCCAGTAAGTTTCACATCAGTACACCCTCCACTCCAGAGTAAAAATTTCATTCTGGTACCAATATTGTTTTTTGTCCAATTTTGAATTTATACTACCAATGTTACTTTTATATCTAAAAACAAAGATGATGTAACTTACCAAATGAAAACGTTGGTATGTTGATAGACACACAAACAAACACAAACACACACACAAAATTCAAGCTTTCGCAACCCACGGTTGCTTCATCAGGAAAGAGGGATGGAGAGGGAAATACGAAAGGATGTGGGTTTTAAGGGAGAGGGTAAGGAGTCATTCCAATCCCGGGAGTGGAAAGACTTACCTTAGGGGGGAAAAAGGACAGGTATACACTCGCACACACACACACACATATCCATCTGCACATATACAGACATAAGCAGACATTTGTAAAGGCAAAGAGTTTGGGCAGAGATGTCAGTCGAGGCGGAAGTACAGAGGCAAAGATGTTGTTGAATGACAGGTGAGGTATGAGCAGCGGCAACTTGAAATTAGTGGATGCTGACACCTGGTGGGTAATGGGAAGAGAGGATATACTGAAGGGCATGTTCCCATCTCCGGAGTTCTGATAGGTTGGTGGGAAGTATCCAGATAACTCGGACGATGTAACACTGTGCCAAGATGTGCTGGCCATGCACCAAGGCATGTTTAGCCACAGGGTGATCCTCATTACCAACAAACACTGTCTGCCTGTGTCCATTCATGTGAACCGACAGTTTGTTGCTGGTCATTCCCACATAGAAAGCTTCACAGTGTAGGCAGGTCAGTTGGTAAATCAAGTGGGTGCTTTCACACGTGGCTCTGCCTTTGATCGTGTACACCTTCTGGGTTACAGGACTGAAGTAGGTTGGGAGGGTGCTTGGGACAGGTTTTACACTGGAAGCGGTTACAAGGGTAGGAGCCAGAGGGTAGGGAAGGTGGTTTGGGGATTTCATAGGGATGAACCAAGAGGTTACGAAGGTTAGGTGGGTGGCGGAAAAACACTCTTGGTGGAGAGGGGAGGATTTCATGAAGGATGGATCTCATTTAAGGGCAGGATTTGAGGAAGTCGTATCCCTGCTGGAGAGCCACATTCAGAGTCTGATCCAGTCCCGGAAAGTATCCTGTCACAAGTGGAGCACTTTTGGGTTCTTCTGTGAGAGGTTCTGGGTTTGAGGGGATGAGGAAGTGGCTCTGGTTATTTGCTTCTGTACCAGGTTGGGAGGGTAGTTGCGGGATGCGAAAGCTGTTTTCAGGTTGTTGGTGTAATGGTTCAGGATTCCGGACTGGAGCAGATTCATTGGCCACGAAGACCTAGGCTGTAGGGAAGGGACCGTTTGATATGGAATTGGTGGCAGCTGTCATAATGGAGGTACTGTTGCTTGTTGGTGGGTTTGATGTGGACGGATGTGTACAGCTGGCCATTGGACAGATTGAGGTCAACGTCAAGGAAAGTGACATGGGATTTGGAGTAGGACCAGGTGAATCTGACAGAACCAAAGGAGTTGAGATTGGAGAGGAAATTCTGGAGTTTTTCTTCACTGTGTCCAGTCATGAAGATGTCATCAATAAATCTGTACCAAACTTTGGGTTGGCAGGCCTGGGTAACCAAGAAGGCTTCCTCTAAGCGAGCCATAAATAGGTTGGCGTATGAGGGGGCCGTCCTGGTACCCATGGCTGTTCCCTTTAATTGTTGGTATGTCTGGCCTTCGAAAGTGAAGAAATTGTGAGTCAGGTTGAAGCTGGCTAAGGTAATGAGGAAAGAGGTTTTAGGTAGGGTGCCAGGTGATCAGTGTGAAAGGAAGTGCTCCATCGCAGCGAGGCCCTGGACATGCGGAATATCTGTGTATAAGGAAATGTTACTTTTAAAATCAAACAATGGAAACTCCAAGTTGCAATATCAACAATATTAGCAGAAGGATAGATTGCTTCTCACCGCAAAGATGACTCTTTTAATTGTATACAGGAACAACAAAAAGAATGTTACATGTTTTAGATTTTGACCAAAGCCTTCATCAACAAGAAAACGCACATACACACATTCACACAAGCAAGCACACCTCATGCACACATGACTGCTGCCACTGGTAACTCCAACTGGTTGGAGCTGCTGATGATGATGGTCATGTGTGCATGAAGTGTGCTTGCTTGTGTGAATGTGTGTGAGTTTTCTTTGCTGAAGAATGCTTTGGCCAAAAGCTGCAGTGTGGAACAGTCTTTTCATTGTACCTATCTGCAATGCAGTGAGTCTTCTTTATGGTGAGTACCAATCTATCCTTTTCCTAATGCTGTTGTTACTTTTAAATTCCTTTTGTGTTCTTTTCAAGTAGATAACCTACAGTCTTGAAAATTCAAAAATTCCATCAGTATTGTGTGGGTGCATTTACTTCATCATAAAAGATTGATTCTTCCTATTTTCTCCCACTATCATCACAAAGTTCATTTTTCTATCACCTCTTATTCATCGTTTATTCCCAGGCCTTGCTCTTTGTTGTCACACGCTATCCTCCATTTTTATAGCACTCATTTTGAAAATATTATAAATAGTGCTTGATAACATAAACATTTCTTTTTCTTTTTAATCAGAGTCATTGCTGCTGCTGTCAGACATTTACATCGGGCCATCACTGGGTGATTGCATCAAGTATGGCTGCTGTCTCTTCAACTTGCTATTATCTGACTGTGTCCAATATGGCATTGCTCTTATTGGTCTCTTACTGGCTAGTTTTCAATGTGACACAATCCTGATATTATCATTTTTGTCCTGGTAACACTGAATTACACACTCATTTTTCCTGTTATTTTTCTGTTTACTGTTCACTTTTACAATTATAAGTCCATATGTTATCATAAATAACAGTTCCTGCACTTTAACATCTGCAGCGGTATCACTGTTTCATTGCTGCTGTCACTGTTATTTTTAATAGTGAGTCTTTTTTTCACTGTACTCTTCTGTAACAAGCTCCAAAACTACAGGACACAATATGTGATACCACTAACTTGGTTGTACTGTCGCAAGTCCTTGGTAATGATGAGAGATTTGAAGTTTAGTATTCTGAAACAGGTGGGAATTTAAACTAAATTATTCAATGATGTACGTGACACCATTGATTTACACTTGAGATTATTCCATATTTATTAGTGTCACAATGAATTTTGGCAGTGATCAGCTCATTCTATAAATTATCTTTTCATGGTATTGACTACATTCTACCAATAGGATTATACTATTACACCAAATTTGCAAACACAATTAAGAAACTTTAAACAGTCACAATTTCTTTAGTATGCCTTTCCTATATTGAAGTCCTCCCTCACTTTTCTCCACACAGTAAATCATTATAAACACCATCTGAAGGAAAATGGCTGATGATATATAGTTTTTAGAACTAGTGACTGAACCTTGCTGACTCTCTGACACTTAGAAGTTATGTATATGAATCCATCCAGATTGTCCAAATAAATTAATAAAATACTTATATGACTAATTGTAACACCCAGGTTAGCACATATTAGTGACATGGCATTCAGATGTTAATTGGATGTGGGCAAACTGAACATGAAACTTGCTAAGCAAGACTCTGTCATGTAGATCTTAACTGTGCAAATAATAATTAAGGCAGACTCAAAGAAGTCTACAAAAGATATTACATAGACCAAAATTACTACATGATGTTAGCTGATGGTGTCATGAGATGCGGCCAGAATGTGAATGTTACTTAAATGAGGTGTGATTGGAAAGTCTTAAGAATGGATCTGCTACTGCTTACTGGTTTGGTGGGCAGGGACACAGAGGGTGGGGAGTGAGTCCTTAAATGCCCTATGACTGGAAACTGCATTTCCTTTATTCAGTTTTATGTGGCAGCTGGTTGACTGCAGGTCTATTAGGGCTTGTTGCCATATTCTGTCTGCGTGAAAATGGACGTAAAAATGGAGCAATGAGTTTATGTGAAATTTTGTTTGAAAAACATGAAACCACCTTCTAGGACTTACAAACTATTAAAAACAGCTTTTGGAGATAATTGTATCAGCCAATCAAATGTTTTTGCCTGGTTCAACAGATTTAATAATGGCTGCAAATCATTTGAAGATGAACCACGGTCCCACTGTCCTTCCACCTTAAAAACAAATGAAAATGTTGTGGAAGTTTGCAACTTGGTGCACTCTGATCATAGACTTACAATTAGGGAGATGGCTGATGAACTTAATTTAAGTTGCTAGTCAGTTCAGTCAATTTTAACTGAATATCTGAAAATGTGTCGAGTGTCCGCAAAATTCATTTCAAAAGTATTGTCAAGTGATCAGAGGCAATACTGACTTGAAGTGTGCCAAGAACCGATTAATCAGACTAAAAATGACCCAGATTTCTTAAATAGGGTAATTACAGATGATAAATCATGGGCATGTGGATATGATCCTGAAACCAAAGTGCAGTCTTCGCAGTGGAAGACTCCAGGTTCACCACGACCGAAAAAAGCACAGCAAAGTCAGTCGAAGGTGAAGACAATGTTGGTGATTTTTTTTCAATTTTACTGGTATTGTGCATCACGAATTTACCCCTGGAGGACAGGACAGGACAGGAATACTGTAAATGTGCCCTTGAGTGTTTATGCCAAAAGGTGCGGAAGACAGGAGTTGTGTGTTACATCATGACAATGCTCTGGCTCATTGTGCCTTCTCCATCATTGAATTTTTGACCAACTTCAAAATTCCTGTGCTTCCACAACTGCCATATTCCCCTGATTTGGCCCCTGCGGTCTTCTGCCTATTTCCTAAACTGAAATTTTCACTGAAATGGAAGTGATTTGGCTCAATTGAAGACATCCAGGCAAATACGGAAAGTGTCCTTAACAATCTTCAGGAAAAAAACATTCCAGCAATCTTTCCAAAAGTGGAAACACCATTGGAGTCGGTGTGTTCAGTCAGAATGGGACTATTTTGAAGGAGATGCATCACAGTAGCATGTAAGTACCACCATTGTACAATTACAAGCCGATTCTTAAAACTTTCCAATCACACCTCGTAGACTGCTGGACCCGTTGTCTAATAGTAGTACATATAGGCAATCACATTAATAATAAGTGAACTCTATAAATATACCAGGTGGTTATAATTAAATTTTCCCTATTCAACACATTATAACACAGGAACTAATTACTGTATGAGGACCAAACCTGGTAGCATTAATGTCAAGGACATGGGGAAGAGAAATAATGCAGACTTAATTCAATTGAAAGACTTTTAATGTGCTGTTATGGTACATCATACCGTTACATACTGGTACCATTACTGCTACAAAAGGGGCTCAGTACAGCACCCATTAGTGTCCAGAAGAGTATGAAAGTGCAGAATTGCACTCTGCAAAGCAGAACGAAGCATGTCCGTAGGTATGCTGGCTATTTCTCTTGATATGCTGCACTTCAGATCAGCACATGTGTGAATGTTCCCCTGGTAAACCCTGCCCTTCAGGTAGCCCCACAACCAGAAATCACAGGGAGTGACATCAGATGATCATGTTGGCCATGCATTTGAAAATGATTGGCTGATAATATGATAATTTCCAAATGTGTTTCAGAGAGGCTAGTGAACGTCACGAGTGATGTGTGGTGGGGCCCCATCTTGCATGGAAAACTGTTGAGTTCAATGCATCCATCTCCTGTAGGGCAGGTATGACATGTTGGCAAAGCATATCGCAGGAACACTGGCCAGTCACACTACATGTCTTTGATCCTTGAGTGCCAACCTGTTCAAAAAAGAATGGGCCAATGATGAACATAGCCGTGAAACCACGCCATACGGTTACATGTTCCCCATACAGAGGATCTTCACGCACAGTGACTGGAGGTGAAGATCCCGGCACTCAGCAGTTGTGTGTGTTGACCTCACCTGTCAGAGAAAAACGAGTTTTGTCTGTCCATAGCACGGTCCAGGGCCAGCCATCATGAATTTCAATCCTTGCAAAAAAGTGTAGAGTGAAGTCCATCATTGTGCATCCGGTGGTTCAAGCTGCTGTACAATATGGATCTTGTACAGATACCATTTGAGAATGGTTTGAAGCACCTTCTGTACAGTGGACCCTGGGATGTTCAACTGTCACGACACAGCACACACACTGCCTGACTATTGGGCCATTCTCTTCCCGGAGCAACGCCCAGTTCTCCAGTTAATTCGAACTTCTTCATCATGCTCCGCACAACAGGTGGAGAAAGAGGACACTTCTATAATCCTTACAGCTTGCAAAATTCTCCAACTGCAGCTGCAGCATTACTGTTGTTTTGATAACAGAGCTTAAAAAAATAATGCCCTGCTCCTTTTGTCCAAGGCTTATGCTGACACATCAAGTGCACTGTGACTGGTCTGGTATGAGAGACTATGAATCATGATAACTGATCAATGCACCGGGTGGCCAGAGTTGGAACTGGACCGTGGTGCTGTGATGTATGGAAATAATACACCCATATTCTGGACATTAATGTTACCAAGTTTGGTACTCATACGGTAATTAGTTTCTGTGTTGTAATGTGTTAAATAGGGAAAGTTTAAATACAACCACTGAGAATTTTAGTTTGCATTGAGAATAATGTCAAACTTAGTGTGTGTGGAGTTCTGCTGAACCAAATAATAATTTGGTTTACCTGTATGTTAGGTAACTGTAAAACTAATGAAATTAGTGGAAATGTTTACTAATTCTATAGGGCTTTACCAAGCTTTATGTAAATTCTGCAGGTTTGTAATATCCATAATTTTCTTAATTTCTTATTTAAAATACTATTTCAACAATCAAAGCTGTTTTCTAGTTCAGAAGAATAAGGGCAACAAAAATAAGTCAATTCTCAAAATTAAATATGCTTAACAGTTCAAATGAACATATTTTCCATATGATATATATTAGTGCCTGTGTTATTCTGAATTATGATGCATGCATGTATGAAGAAACAGGCACTGCAGCAACTACAGCCATAATGAAATACATGAAATGCTATCACCATTGTGAATATAAACAGCCATCAGCTGTGTAATGGAATGACAACAATGAGAATTTGTGCCAGTCTGGGACTCATATGCAGATTTCCTGCTTATCGCTAGTGGTTTTCCTTACCATCTGGCTATCTGAGTGCAACTCCAAACTTCCATATGTCGTCAACGATGTGTCTACAACTTGTACTCATTCATTCATTATGTATATTCCCATACAGAGGAAATATTTTACTAAAAAAGTTGCTCACCCTGTGCTGGTGGATTAATACAATATAATAATGTCTGTGTTATTCCAAATTATGGTGCAATGTTTCTTCGGACATGCATGCATGCAGGTTGTCTACATTCACAATTGTGAAGACATTTCATGTATTTCATTAAGACTGTATTTGCCGCAGTGCCTGTTTCTTTGGACATGCATGCATATCCATAGGAACATAGTGTTGTAATTCAGAATAACACAGGCACTGCTATATCATTTTTATCTATTGACACTGGGCAAGTGACTTTCAAGTAAAATGTCTTCCCTTTATGGCAATGTACATAATGGATGTATGACTACAGGTTGTAGACACATGGTTAATGCCATACAGATATTAGGGTCTGGCTGTGAGTCGAGCTTGAATAGCCAAATGGTAAGGAGACTGCTCACAATGAGCAGGAAATCTGGCTTTGAGTCAAATCTGGCACAAATTTTCATTGTCATCATTCCATCATACAACTGGTTGTTGCCCTGTATTTCATGTATATTTTGTGTATGTTGTAAACTTTAATTATGAATAGTTTTATACTTTACACATTTTCATAAAAGTTAAAATGTTTATTGGAACAAGGCAACTAGGGTTTTCAATTTAACTGTCTCATTTCAGAAGTAAACAATTACTAGTTCACAACATTTATACATTCACATAATAGGTGACACTATTAAATTATAGACTCCTATTAAATGTAAATGTTGCTTGAAAAAATAATTACATCACTGGAATCAGCAGATTGTAAATTATACTGTAAATAATACTTCGTGAATAGAAATTTGGCAATTTTGTGTACACATGATATGGTTGTGGTGATGTAGAACCACTGGCTCTAACCCCCCCCCAATAATATCGCTGCTCTACTGCAGCAAAAACAACTATCTTTACCAGATCAGTTAACTGTAGTGCGCGCTCTACACTATCTGCATTGTGTATATGCTGCGAGAATAAAACTATTCATAGTGATTATTTATTGTCTTAATTACCATGCCTGCTCCCCACTACCTACAGTGGTAATGCTGTTACTTTCTTTTCAAACGTGCCGCGAATTAGTGAGCTATACTCATGCTGGCACGCCGCTTATCACTGTGGGATACAAACTTCACACCGCCAAGAATACACCTAACAATGGTGCTTCATTACCTGGCATCACTACAGAGAACACTTGATTCCCAGACAATATATACAGTGCAACTGTGGTTCTCGAAAAGTCGACAATGTTCCCATTGTTTCAACAACTGCTGGACCAGGGCATCATTGCCTCTCGCTCAATAGATAAACACACTAAATCACAAATCAAGTATGATATTATCAGTGAAGGTGGTGAGACAGAGCCTGCCACTCCCTTAATTGACTGTGCTACATCGTCAGTGACCATACACGATGAGCAATGGCTGCCCGCCACTGTCCCCAATTCTCACCTGACCAGTGCTAATATACCAGTCAGTGACAGTGTTAATGAACCACACTGCACTCATTTTCATTCTAGTGATTCAGTGCATATCGACATTCCATGTGCAATGTACCAAATTACTGACACCCTCCAGAAAACTGAAATTGTTGACAAACCATCACAACCATATACAACCACCTTCCACTGCAGAGAACCAATGTTTGCAGGTTATTATGGACAAATCCATCCTATAGGTGACCTTCCTGTGCCAGGCCATGTTTTTCTACAGCCTGCACCTGAACTTTATGTTCTGCACCGTACCGTACGTCACCCAGGTGATGTCACACTTGTTATGGCCACGCTGTGACCCACGTCACAACATCACGATGACCCCCACCAACAACAGCTGTGCTGCACTTTGGGCCACACCTGCCACATGACACCACTCAACAAGCAGATACACCTTGTCTACCTGCAACCACACAGGGTTTTCACACCTCGCGACCATAGCATATCAATACGGCAAGCCTTACCGCAACTACGATCCACGCACCATGGGATAATAAGAAGTACCTACAACAGCCACCACGTCAGGTGACCTACACCGATGCGCCATCCATCACGATTGTCACCAACCATGGCTCATTTCTAAGTACCCCACTACGACGCCATCCTCCATGATGCCGACGTACCAGCTGTGACGCCTGCCCCATCTCTCATGATAATCAGTCATGATGCCCACTTTACTGACACACCTACTGCAACTACCTCGCTGTGACGCCATCTGCCACCTCTATCGGTGCCACCAGATGGTGTACATGAACCCACACTACGTAGAAATTCTTCCAGTCCATCTGTGGCATGAATCAGCAAACCAGTGTTTAATAGTATTAGTTGGAAGCAGTCTTGGTTGCAACCAAGAATGTTTCCAACTATTACCACACCATGTACTTTGCATGATTATAACGACCTCATACTGGTCCCGGCCCATCGCCACCAGGCAGATTACCACTAGCCGCACACCAAGTTATATCTGCCGCTGCTACAATTTGACTCTCCACAGGTATACTTCCCTCTCTGTGAGTGCATGACGCAGTCAGCTGGGATCCAGATGACCACAGCAAGGTTTTGGTGCTTTTGAACCACCTCCACACCAACACCAGTATTATCAATGACCTCGTATTGCACGCACCAACCACTGACAGATACAGGACAGTGAAGAGGCTCATACTATAGTGCCTATCACATTTACCCAAACAACAACTCCACCTAACCATCACTGAGACGTCACTGGACCACACACCATGTCAGCGCTCTGGTGCAGGTTACGCTTCCAAATCAATACAAACCTCTTTCCAGATCATGCTCTCTGGTCACTATGGCTTTTCAAGTTGCCTGAAAACATACAGACGGCCATGCTAATGCACGAGGACAAATTGCTGGAAACCCAGTTACACCTTGCCAACCTAGCGCAGCATCATGGCTTGATAAACAATCGCATTGGCTCCGGCACTGACGTCAACACTGGTTGTATCTACAGCCAGCCCAGGCCAGTCTGCACACTAACTGCACCCATGGGGACCACTGCGCAGCTCTCACTGTGCAGTGCCCAGCCAATTGACAGTCACTGAGCTGCTCTGACCTTAGCTGAGCTATTCCATGCTGCGCTCGCAGCAGCCTGTCAAGACTCTGCTGCAGCAAGGCACCAACAATCAGACACCATGAAGGACACAGGTGCCGCATTTTTAGTGGAATGTGAACAACCACCAGCCACATTCATGCCCAGCCATTGACCTATGCCTAACCATCACAGCAACTCACCCGGCCAGGATGCTGCACCTACTCACCTGCTGATAGATGAGAGACTATCATCTCGTCTTCCTACCTCTGAAACAGTATTGGACCTCACACTAAAGTACCAGCAATTGTTTGAGGAGCTTAAAACCACAGCTACTGTGTACACTGACCTTCGCCACACCCATGCCAGCTCATGAGCAGCTAATGAACACCATGCAACCGCTGTTCCAAGCTCATGGCACAACTGCACATCACACAGCAACAGCTGTCATTGCATCAGCAACAATGAGAGCCATCCACAGGAGAATCTGTCAGGCCTTCAGAACCATAGGTCAGTCCAGTGCCTCTTACTTCTGGTGATGATGCTCCCATGAGTGGACCACGTGAAAATAGTGGGTCAAGTGTAAACAGTGATACTGCCTCTGTGAGTGGAGTATGTGCCTCACATGCTACTCCACATCAGCCCCATAAAAAGATTAACATCATACATGATGGTACTGTATACAAGATTAATACTACCCCCAGTCCACCAGTCCGATGCTGTCCCACCACCTCGCCCCTCACAAACTAAAGGCGGCCAAGGCTGTGATCGAGGAACCATTACACGAGGGCATCATCAGACCATCAGACAGTGAGTGTACCTCACCGATTACTATGAGAATGAAAAAAAGATAAAATATGGTTCCTGTGCAGGACTATAGACATTTGAACATGCACACCATCATTGATAGTTATCCTGTGCCCAATATTCAGGACTTCTCCCAAGAACTGGCTGGTGCAACCATCTTTAGTGTGCAGAAGAGCTTGTTCGCAGATCCCAATGGCCATAGAGGGCATTGCAAAGATGGCAATTAATTACATCATTTGGCCTATTTGAATTCCTCTTTTATGCCCTTTGGACTAAAGAATGCAGCCCAGATTTGGCAAGGGTTCATTGATGGCTTATTTTTTTACCATGCCCCTTTGCTATTGTTACTTGGATGATGTAATTATCTTCTCACAAACATCTCAGGATCATGAGAAACATCTCCAAGTGTTATTTTACAAACTAGCAGAGCTTGGTGTTGTGCTCAAGGAGGACAAATGCCAACTCCGGCAAAAATGTGTTACATTTGTAGGCCACCTCATTGATGATTCAGGCTTCCGCCCCACCCCGGAAAAGATAGACAAAATCCATAACCTCCCACCCCCAACAGACCATCAAGGAATGTGCTTTTTGTGGGGAGTAATTAATTTTTACCGGTAACAACGTCCCCATGCCGCAGAAACACTTCTGCTGTTCACAGAGTCACTCCACGGCAAGAACATGTCGGGCAAATGTATGCCCATGATATGCAAGCCACTTTCAAGAACATCAAAACCAAACTTGCTCATACCACTACTCTTGCACTCCCATCACTGGATGTCCATACGGTTATAACAGCCAGTGCCAGAGACCGGGAGATTGGGGAGGTGCTACAACAGGAAGTCCCCTGTGCAACCCAATCCCTATGGTTTTCTCATGGAAACTTACCAACCCCCACAAAATGTGCTCAACCTTTGACTGTAACCTTTTGGCAATATAAGAGGCAGTTTGGTACTCCCGAGATGACGTTGAGGGCCGGCTGCTTATTATCGACACAGACCACCGCCCTCTGGTTTATGCTTTTAAAAATCCGCCATCAAGCATCTCCCCTTGATTTCACCACCTGGACTTGATTTCACAATATAGTATGGACATCCAGTATGTACAGGGAGCAGAAAACATGATGGCTGACTACCTCTCACAACTCACTGGCACATCGGCACACCTTGACTTCAGCCAAGTAGCAGAGGCACAAGCATCTGACACTGACCTTCAAAACCTGCTATCTGGACACACAGTGGACCCCCAGCTCAAGCAGTGTGCCATTGCAGGCACAACCAAACTAGTTTGGTGTGACGTATCCCATGGGAGGCAATGACCAATCATCCCACAGAACATCAAGAAGACAGTTTTCAATCTCCTCCACAACTTGCCTCATCCCAGAGTATGCCCGACACTGAAACTCATAAAAGAACATTTTGTTTGGGCTAACATTAAACGGGACTGTGCTGCATGTATGAGAGCCTGCATCCAACGCCAATGGGCCAAGACAGGACATCATGCCCAACCGCCCTTTGGAAAATTCCCCATCCTGAAGGACTGTTTGTAACATGTCCATATTGACTTGGTGGGCCACTCTCAGATTCAAATGGGTACAAGTACATCTTGTCAGCCATAGACAGGACAACATGATGAGTGGAGGCCACACCTTTAACTGATATCTTGGCCAACACCATCACCCGAGCTTTCATCACACTATGGACTGCATGCTTTGGCTGTTCAGAGTCCCTGACAACTGACCAGCACCAGCAGTTTGAGTCGGTCCTGTTCTCCAAGCTCTGCCACCTCTGTGGGTGCCACCAGTTCCACACAATGGCCTACCACCCTCAATCCAAAGGACTGGTGGAATGGTGGCACAGCACCCTCAAGACAACGCTCATATGCCCTGACCAGGAGTGGACAGAAACCCTCCCCTGGGTGCTGCTGGACATATGAGCTGCTTACAAAGAAGATCTGGATACCTCAGTGGCAGAGGTGCCCTATGGGGAACCAAAATCACCCTCCCAGCAGAGCTTGTATCATAACCCAACTTGCCAGACCTAGTAAAACGTGTCAGGGCCACATCTGCCACATCCACATCCCATTGCCATCCCACCGTGCCAAACTGACCGTCTTTGTGCACAAGGATCTCTAATCGTGTACACACATCATGCTCAGGACTGACACCATCAAATCCGCCCTCCACCAAGCACACAGTGGCCCATGCAAGGTGTTGAAGTGAGGGCCAAACACTTTTGATATCTTGCAAGCTGGAAAAATGACAACAGTGTCACTGAACCACCTAAAACCAGCATGGACTTAAGTGAACACACACAGTGTTTACCCCCCACCAGCCCAGCTCCAGGCCTCTCAAGGCAATTTATAGTCGGCCTAGACCTGCGAGACTACTTCCCAGAAGACATTTCTACAACACTGCAGGACTCACTACTCTTGGTTATGTCCAAGTTCAACAATAGACAGTTGGGCTGCAGCAAGGTCCGAGGTCATTAGAGCGCTTCACACCCCTCCTGCCTATGACTGACACAGCAGGTCCAAAATCCACTCTTTCTTTGGACGGTTACCTGCTCATGTTGCTCCTGGAGCACTTCATAACGATGACTGATACCCTGGACACTGCCTCCGGTGGACCAACAGCCTTACCAACACTGGTCAACACACCACCAACCACCAACACCTCAACAGACACCACCACTACCCAATCGTCACCACCATGGATGTCACTGGCTGGCCTCCCTTTATGGCTGCCCAGGCATCTGGTGGATTGCGATGAATCAGCTATCGCCATCACCAATGGGACAACGCATCATTATATACACCCGTCACTGTGCTCCACACTTATGGGTGTGGGGGAGGGGGTGGGGGCAGTGGACTCTGTAGGAACATAGAACCACTAGCTCTACCCCGCAGTAATATCACTCCCATGTTGCAGCAAGAACAACTGTATTCTTGCCATATCATTTCTCTGTAGTATGCTCTCTATACTTCAGACATTATGTATACACTGAAAGAATAAAAGTATTCATAATGAGTGATGGGAGAGTGAGTGAACATTTATTGTCCTAATTACCACATCTGCTCCCCACTACCTTCATACTCAGGTATAATTGGAAATAAAAGAAATAAAAAAAGTCATGTCATTTACAGAGCACATGGATTTCCAGAATGCTGGATTAATGACAGGGCAGCAACTTGTGTTAACCAGTTTGATATAGAAACAGCCAAAGTTTCAAGATTCACTTTTAATTTAATTGATGACTAGTTTCAGGTTACCTGAACCCATTTACAAATTCTCCAGACAGACAGAACAGTATTTTCTGAAATAGCATATAAACCATGTACAGAAGATTATACACATACATACAATAAAGTCAAGTCTGACTATGATATTTCAGAAAATACTGTTTCGTCAGTTTGGATGATTTGAAAATGGGTTCAGCAATCTGAAACTAGTCATCAAGTAAACAAAATGTGAATCTTGCAACTTTGTCTGTTTCTATATCAAAATTTAGCAAATGGAGTTATTCTGTTTTGCTATGTTTCACATGGTTTAAGTTAGTAGTGATGATGAAAGTCTATATGAAATGTACCATGCAGTGATAATATAGAATTGTCAAGAATAACAGTAAAAATGACACTGTCAGGCAAGCAAAATTATGTACTGAACCTTTAACTGTGCAAGCATATGTAACTGAATAGTGAAGAGTTGTTATGGTGTATGTATTCAAAGAATGTGTTACTGAACGGAATCCAGCATCATCAAGAAAATACAGATATTTTTTGGAAATATGAGGGGGTACCCAAAAAGATGGAATTATTTTTTAAAAGCTGTATTTCTTCAAACCATTTACAAAACAACTCTATCCCCTTCAAAGTACTCTCCATTACAACTAATACATGTGTTTCACCAGTGCTTCCCCAGTTTGAAAAATTTTTTGTAGTCATCTTTAGAAATCACTGACAGCTCCTCCCTCATTTTTTTTCTGGACTTATTCAATCTTGTCAAATCAGTGTCCTTCTGTGCTCTTTTTCATGTGTGGGAATAAGAAAAAGTCACAAGCAGCTATGTCAGGTGTGTAAGGTGTGTGTGTCAGTGGAACCATGCCATTCTTAGCCAAAAAACTGTCTAACAGAGATGGCTGTGTGTGCAGGTGCATTGTCATGGTGGAAGAACCCCAGTCTCCTGTCAGTCACAAATCGAGTCTGTTTTGACAAACAAGGTAACCCACTAATCTCTGACAGTTGGTCAATTGTCTGTCAATAATCTAAGACAAACGCTCGAATTTTTTCAATATTTTCGTCAATTTGGGCAGCTGATGGACACCCAGAATGAGGTTTGTCGCCATTTGAATTTCTCCAATAGCATCACCTTGATGAGCTTTTTTCAATATTAAAAGAGTTTCAGCAGCATTTTTACTGCATTGCAAAGGGAGATCAACAGTGACAGCCACACTGGACTTATTAAAAACAATTCGACAGAGTTTTGAAGAGAGAGAGAGTGTGGCACTGACACTCTGTGACCTCAGCAAAGCCTTTGACTGCATCTCACACACAACACTAACAGCCAAGTTAAGATGCTATGGTGTAGGAGGTGTTGTTCTATCAACACTCCAATCTTATTTGGAAAACCGAAAGCAGGTAGTATCAGTGCATGGAGCAACTTCTCTTGAACAAAAACTGGAACATGGAGTGCCCCAAGGATCAGTCTTAGGACCTCTCCTATTCCTCATATATGTCAATGATATGAGCTGTAATAGTCAAATGTTGCAGTTTGCAGATGACACGACCCTTATTGCCAAAGGACATACAGCCGCAGAAGCTCTTGGTGCATCAAATTTGATGTTTGAAGAAATAAAAGAATGGTTCATAATAAACAAAATGAAGATCAATGAAGAAAAAACCCAACATTTGATATGCAGTCTAACCAACATTGAAGACCAAGAAAACATGGAGACTGTCAGACTACTGGGCTTCAAGATTGACAGCAAACTCTCCATGAATGATCACACTGCATATGTATGCACCAAACTGTCTCGTGTGATATACCTCCTGAGGAAGCTGAAGAGGGTAATAACTGACCAGTTTCTCACAATAGTCTACCATGCACTCTTCCACAGCCACATTAGCTATGGACTGTTGTTGTGGGGACACTCCTCAGGCAGCAAAGATGTGTTGCTATTACAAAAAAAAGCCATCAGGATCATATCCTCTAGCAAAAGACTGGACCACTGTAAGCCTATTTTCACCAGGCTAGGCATAATGACTGTCTTTAGCCAGTATGTGTATTTCTGCCTCATGTATATAAAAGAAAATCAAGGGAATTTTAGCATAAGACAAGAAATACATAATCGTGACACTCGCTGTAAGAGGAACATTGAAATGCCAAGGTGTCGCCTATCAAGTACACAAGACAGCTTTCCAACAGTCGCCCTAAAAATGTACAATCAACTGCCTCCAGAAGTGAAATCCCTGCCACCTGAATTATTTCGGAAAAAAATTGCTCAGGACTTGAAACAACATCCACTATATTCATTGGAAGAGTTTTTCAACAGCGGTTCTACTGAATGGACAAAATAATAAATATTGTTATGTTTTGTATATAATTTTGCCTAAATGTAATCCTCTTCTTATGTTAACCACACATTTAATTTAGTGTTTTACTTAAAGTACATATTTTGCCAAAACGAAACTTTGTGTGTGTGACATTTTACTTTATGGTATTTTCATTTGCTGCTATGAAGTTTACTTTCCTGTTTAGTTATATTTCATTCATGCTATGTTCTATGTGTTTTTGTGCACTGCATAAATATTTTCTTTTATTTGTAATATAAATTTTGTATATGGTGTTGTATAAATGTTAGTTGATAAGCATTGTATGTGTGACGCAGTCTGTCCAGCCATGGCTGGTAAATGACGATGATATAGTAAAGTAAAGTTCACTTAAATCATAGAAAATAAAACAAGAACAAAACAGTGCTAGCAAAAACGATCACTGTAGCAAAAATGATCACTGCAGATGAATAGAACAAGCCATGTCAACAACAAAGGTAGCAATGCGCTATACACACCTTCTTATTCTTCTTCTTCTTTACTGTTCACAGAGAAAAATGGATGGAGAAGTCTAAAATGGTAAGAAACAAACTATTTTAGCATCATTATATTTCTGATGTTCACATTGTTTGTGAGTGCAGCATATCATGAATATTTCTTTAAATAAAATGTTTCCATAAGAACTAAATATACTGATGAAGAACTACATTTACTAAATCATACAGCAAATAATTAAATTTATGGAAATACCAATTTAATAAGAAATAGTTGTTTCATGTAGCTATCATACATGTACTACTAATGAAAAGAGAACAGAAAATCAAATAATAGTAATAATAATAATAAACCCCACGGAGGCCCGGGAAAAGGCCTGTGGTATGTTCTGCCAGTCGTAAAAGGCGACAAAAAGAACAAACCACTAATAGGGCTAACCCCCCCTTTTAGTGTGATTAGTTGGTTCAGGACAGAACTAATGAAGCCTCGGACAAGTGCTGTCATGATTGGGGACGACGCTTGAACCCTATGCCCGTCCACAATGGTAATGACACTGCTAGCCACACGGAAAATGATTTAAATCCAAATAGAGGTGTTTTGCAGGATATGCTTCTTGCAACCACTCTAGAAGGAAAACAAAAACAGAGGATGAGATGGTCAGATGAAGTTAACCGACACCTCATGTTCTGTTATTACCAAGCAACAAACTTAGGAACCAACACAACTGGATACAGATCACAAGTATACACAACATTTATTACCAGACACCCAGAATTAAAATTTTTAACAGAACAATGACTAGCTGATCAGATCCGCGTAATAATCAAAAATAACAGGATACACCAGTCAGAATTAGAAAACATCAAACAACAAGTACAAAAAATACTAGAACAAAATAATGTGCAATCAGAAGAAGAAAATTCAGTAATGGACTCAAACATCCCAGAGCAAACAAACAAAGAACAACACGCATCAATTAAACAATCAGAGGAAAACGAAATCTTAAGACAGCCGCCAGAACAAGCACAAATAGAACACGAAGTGACACACATGTTAGATATAGAAGAAAAATTTCAGCTGACATATATAGAATACAAAGATACAAATACAGGCATTAGGCTATTCTTGCATAGACCACCAAATAACCCACAAGTCGAAACAACAATAACAACCATCAACACAATCATACACAACAAAATAAATGAAAATACAACTATGGAAGAGTTACAACTTCTGGTTTATATGGGAGCACTCACTACACTAAATATACACACTAGGCAGAGATCAGAACCAACCAACACACAGAAGAAACCCACAAAACCAGCATGGCAACACAGGCTACAGATAAGAATAGAAAAACTGAGAAAAGACATCGGACAGCTAACACAATTTATAAGGAATGAAATACCAGACAAAAAACGAAAAAGGTTAGGGAAAATCTCCCAACAAGATGCAATAGAGCAATTAGATGAAAATAAACAGAAATTACAAGCATTGGCCAAACGACTTAGAAGATACAAAAAAAGTGAAAATAGAAGGAAACAAAACCAAACATTCAACACAAACCAAAAGAAATTTTACGAGACAATAGATAACACACACAAAAAAAATAGACAATCCACCAAACATAACAGACATGGAACACTTCTGGAGCAACATACCACAAATGCCTGAAGTGATAATTTTGCAACATGAAGTCACCCGAGCAATTAATTCTACCCACAATTGGAAAGCCCCTGGAAAAGACAAAATAGCAAATTTCTGGCTAAAGAAGTTCACCTCAACACATTCACATCTAACTAAATTATTTAACAGTTACATTGCAGACCCATACACATTCCCTGATACACTTACACATGGAATAACTTATCTGAAACCTAAAGATCAAGCGGACACAGCAAACCCAGCTAAATATCACCCCATAACATGCCTACCAACAATATACAAAATATTAACTTCAGTCATTACACAGAAATTAATGACACATACAATACAGAACAAAATTATAAATGAAGAACAAAAAGGCAGTTGCAAAGGAGCACGAGGATGTAAAGAGCAACTGATAATAGATGCAGAGGTGACATATCAAGCTAAAACTAAACAAAGGTTGCTACACTATGCATACATTGATTACCAAAAAGCTTTTGATAGTGTACCCCATTCATGGTTACTACAGATATTGGAAATATACAAAGTAGATCCTAAATTGATACAGTTCCTAAACATAGTAATGAAAAATTGGAAAACCACACTTAATATCCAAACAAATTCAAATAATATCACATCACAGCCAATACAGATTAAGCATGGAATATACCAAGGAGACTCATTAAGTCCTTTCTGGTTCTGCCTTGCTCTGAGGCCACTACCCAACATGCTAAATAATACAAATTATGGATACAATATTACTGGAACATACCAACACAAAATCACACATTTGCTATACGTGGATGATCTGAATCTACTGGCAGGAACAAATCAACAACTCAACCAATTACTAAAGATAACAGAAATATTCAGCAATGATATAAATGTGGCTTTTGGAAGAGACAAATGTAAGTAAAATAGCATAGTCAAGGGACAACACACTAAACAAGAAGATTACATATTGGATAACCACAGCGACTGCATAGAAGCGATGGAAAAAACAGATGCCTAATAAATATCTAGGATACAGACAAAAAATAGGAATAGATAATACAAATATTAAAGAAGAACTAAAAGAAAAATATAGACAAAGAGTAACAAAAATACTGAAAACAGAATTGACAGCAAGAAACAAGACAAAAGCTATAAATACTTATGCTATACCAATATTGACCTACTCATTTGGAGTAGTGAAATGGAGTAACACAGACCTAGAAGCACTCAATACACTTACACGATCACAATGCCACAAATATAGAATACATCACATACATTCAGCAACAGAAAGATTCACATTAAGCAGAAAGGAAGGAGGAAGGGGATTTATCGACATAAAAAACCTACATTATGGACAGGTAGACAATTTAAGAAAATTCTTTATAGAACAAACAGAAACTAGCAAAATACACAAAGCAATCACTCATATAAATACATTGGCTACACCACTGCAATTTCATAACCACTTCTACAACCCTTTAGATCACATAACATCAACAGATACAAAGAAAGTAAATTGGAAAAAGAAAACACTACATGGCAAGCACCCATATAATCTAACACAGCCACACATTGATCAAGACGCATCCAACACATGGCTAAGAAATGGCAATATATACAGTGAGCTGGAAGGATTCAGGTTTGCGATACAGGATCAAACAATAAACACCAGATATTACAGCAAGCATATTATTAAAGATCCCAATAACACAACAGATAAATTCAGACTTTGCAAACAACAAGTAGAAACAGTAGATCGCATCACAAGGGGATGTACAATGCTAGCAAATACAGAATACCCCAGAAGACATGACAATGTAGCAAAAATAATACATCAACAACTTACCATACAACATAAACTAAGAAAACAACACATTCCCACATACAAGTATGCACCACAAAATGTACTGGAGAATGATGAATATAAATTATACTGGAACAGAACCATTATAACAGATAAAACAACACCACATAGCAAACCTGACATCATACTCACCAATAAAAAGAAGAAATTAACACAACTAATCGAAATATCCATACCCAATACAACAAATATACAGAAGAAAACAGGAGAAAAAATTGAAAAATACATCCAACTGGCTGAGGAAGTCAAGGACATGTGGCATCAAGATGAAGTTGACATTATACCAATTATAATATCAACTACAGGAGTCATACCACACAATATCCACCAGTACATCAACACAATACAGCTACATCCAAACTTATACATACAACTACAGAAATCTGTATTTATTGTTACATGTTCAATTACCCGAAAGTTCCTAAATGCAATGTAACATATACCGTACAGTTAAAAGGAAGTCACTCCTTGATCAAGGTCCGCATCACTTTCCATTTTTAATTAGACATAACATCTGAGAAAGGAAAGTAATAATAATAATAATAATAATAATAATACTGGTCTAAGAGCTCTGTTACAAATTTAGTAACTAACGATTTGAATTTCATATCATCTGTCTCTCTACCACTATCATGTTGGAGTTCAAAATTACTTTCCTCTACTGATTTTCTTCCTTTCATCCGTTCTGATGCTCCACATTGTCCTTGCCTTAATCTTGAAATTCTGACTTTTTGCGCATGGTGAATGGTTTTTGCCTTCTTGCTAACACACTGGAGAATATTCCAGTACTGCCTGTATTGCATTGTTAAATCTTGATTAGAGGTAGACAAGTCATTAAATAAAGCTATCTCATCTTAGTACAAGATATTTTGATCCCAGATGTCAGATACCCTTTTTCTAGGCTTCCAATGTAAATTTCTCTGGCCTGTTGTAAAGAAAAACTAGATTCACAATGTTGCAAGAAATTTTTAGGGAAAAATTAATTTTCTCATCTGCTGTGTGTTCTTGATAAACCTCTTTTCATTTTTCAACCTATAAGTTCTCTTCTCTCTGCATAGTGTAACAGAGTCAGCAATTGCAAATGTGTGAAATTTTAATTTTCCTTACTTACTTGAACGTGATTGATGAGGATGCTTTATTGCTGCTATTTGACCATCACAATCATATAAACTATTTATTATGGGGACCACATCTATTCAGTTAAAGACATTAGGATTTAGACATAAATTATCAGTGTCCATTGCAGTATGTCCTCCTATACTTGCTGGGAATGTTACTGTGGAGGACAAACCAAAGCCAGGCATAGCAATTCCAATGTGCCTTCAGTCAGAACTATCCATGATTAAATATTCATATGCTATCACTTCATAGTTATTTCTACTAATTTTAAGTCTTATTTGTACCCCTCTGAGTGCTTAGTGAAGTTTAAAACATTTCTTTTGTTGGCCTCTTGACTGTCAGAAAAGCTATCTTGCATTTTACCCAGACTGCTAGTGAAGTACAGCAATCAAATGGCTGTCTGTGCCTACATGTGTTTTTATGACTGAGCACATATTTGAAGCACTGAAGGCACATATGCTGTAATAGTTTAATTTATAGAATGGGGGTGCAGGTAGGTTTGTATTGAATGTCTATTTCTGTGACTATACTTGTACCAGAAAAATATTGGCAGCTCAGAAGTTAATTAGGCTCTATGCTAGTACATATATCTGTGTGTCACACATACACCATGTGGCCAAAAGTATCTGAAGACCTATTAGTGAGCATTAATATGGGTTTTATCAACCCTTCTCCTTTACAACAAACCTATCTCCTTTACAGCGGCTTGAACTCTGCTGGGACACTTTCAATGACTTGTGTGTATGCTCAGGCATATTACTCACAGATTCTGCTTTATGACATTTGAAGTCACTGAGCTCTCCTGACGCATTCTGCTCTTACTGCTTATTAATGGTACAATAGTCCCTGCCTCCTTTTATACTGCCAGGTCCACCTCTTGTGACATCTAAGTGATCAGTTCCACATTGCATTTTTGATCACGTAATGTAGTTTAGCTATAAGTCAATGGTTACTATCCTGACTTTCACTTATTAGAATACTTATCACCATTCTAAGTCCCTGGCTTGCAGAAGTTTTACATAAGAACTAACCACAAATTGGAAATGAGTGAAGAATTTTTTTCCTGGCAATCACCATATCTGTGCCTGATAAATTTACACTGTATTTCTGACATTTTTTTATTCAGGAAAATATATAAAATAATCAGACTTGCTCTTGATGGAAATAAAGAAAAGAATGAAAAAAGAGTTTCATACACTAGTGAAAATATAATGTGCAATCTGAACAATATTACAGCCTAAATTAAAATAGAACTATAGTTTTAATGTACACCCTAATGACCAGCACAAATTTCAAGTGGATAAAATTACCCCATCTCTGATAAAATTATTCTGATTGCAGGTCCTGCCAGTATCACTAGAATTGCTGATCAGTCAGCCAATACCAGAACCATTGTCTTCTTGGAAGAGAGTTGCAGCTGCTGTCACCGTGGGGTCATGTCAGAAATGTGTTTGTGTATTTGATGCATACTGTTACAGTGCATTATTTTATAGTCCTTTGTGTCTGTCAGTTTTTCCAAATATGTATAATCCTGGAGAATACAATTTTTGTAACTATTTTACAAATTTGCATTATTCATCCACCATTTCATATACAGGAATAGCTCCACACACAGTATTGCTCCACAATAATTTTGATGGAATCCTGCTTACCATAGGGACAATTGTTGACTCATGCTCTGTGAGTTCTTAGACATTACATACATAATTTTTTAGTTACCAGGTTGTGAGGACATGTCATGAAGACAATACACTCTGCAGGGTTCAGAAATAAGAACCACTTTTTCACTTTTTACAAAAGAAAGAAAACTTTGTACAAATTTATTTATTTATTTATTTTTATTTATTTATTTATTCTCCATGGATTTGTTTTGGATAGTTTACATATTGATCATTTCCCCTTATAACATTGTGGGAAACAGTTGTATACAATAGGTCTACAGATAAAAAAATTATGTTGCTTTTTTCGGTACATGTAAATATTATTTATACAAATGAAAGTATTCTACTCCTCTGGGAGGAATTCCTTAATACTATAAAAAAACTTATTGATGAGGAATTCCTTCAAGGCAATTTCAAAGCAGCTACCACTTAAGCTTTTTAATTTTTTTGGAATTTTGTTATAAAAATTGATCCCCATGTAATCTCTTTCCAGGTGATAATCATTGTCCCTCCTAGTATTGTACATCTGTAGTTCTCTATTTAGATGATTGTACTGCTTGTATTTTAGCATCAGCTGAACCATTTTATAAATATATAGTGATGGGAGTTTTAGTTGTTTCTTAATTTTGAAAATTGCCTTGCAGGACTCATTATATCTAAACTTACACATGATCCTAACCGCCTTTTCTTGAAGGATGAATGCCCTATTTACATGCTTGGCAGCAGCACGACCCCATACTTCAATTCCATATGTGAGGTTGGCTACACTAAAGCATAGTAGGTTATACTCATTTGGTCATATTTAAGAAATTGTGACACTGTCCACATTGCATAAATTGGTTTGCTTAGTTTTTGGCATAAGGAATCGATATGATGCTCCCAAGAGAGATGCTGATCTAACATGACACCAAGGAAGGAAGTTTTATCTTTCAATTTTATTTCTGAACTCTAATCAGACACTTCACTCCATTGCATTTCAGCTTGTTTGTGGTGTATTTGAAATTCCATTAGATTTGTTTTATTGATGTTTAAGTTTAAGTGATTGTTTTGGAAGTAATTCTTCAATCCAAGTGACACCAGAACAACTTTGGGCCATATCATTCTCGTTGGTTCCCCAGTTAACAATGGTTGTGTCATCCACCTAGTTAAGTATCTTGCTGTTGTGTTCTGTGGCCAGGTCATTAACATATACACTCCTGGAAATGGAAAAAAGAACACATTGACACCGGTGTGTCAGACCCACCATACTTGCTCCGGACACTGCGAGAGGGCTGTACAAGCAATGATCACACGCACGGCACAGCGGACACACCAGGAACCGCGGTGTTGGCCGTCGAATGGCGCTAGCTGCGCAGCATTTGTGCACCGCCGCCGTTAGTGTCAGCCAGTTTGCCGTGGCATACGGAGCTCCATCGCAGTCTTTAACACTGGTAGCATGCCGCAACAGCGTGGACGTGAACCATATGTGCAGTTGACGGACTTTGAGCGAGGGCGTATAGTGGGCATGCGGGAGGCCGGGTGGACGTACCACCGAATTGCTCAACACGTGGGGCGTGAGGTCTCCACAGTACATCGATGTTGTCATCAGTGGTCGGCGGAAGGTGCACGTGCCCGTCGACCTGGGACCGGACCGCAGCAACGCACGGATGCACGCCAAGACCGTAGGATCCTACACAGTGCCGTAGGGGACCGCACCGCCACTTCCCAGCAAATTAGGGACACTGTTGCTCATGGGGTATCGGCGAGGACCATTCGCAACCGTCTCCATGAAGCTGGGCTACGGTCCAGCATACCGTTAGGCCGTCTTCCGCTCACGCCCCAACATCGTGCAGCCCGCCTCCAGTGGTGTCGCGACAGGCGTGAATGGAGGGACGAATGGAGACGTGTCGTCTTCAGCGATGAGAGTCGCTTCTGCCTTGGTGCCAATGATGGTCGTATGCGTGTTTGGCGCCGTGCAGGTGAGCGCCACAATCAGGACTGCATACGACCGAGGCACACAGGGCCAACACCCGGCATCATGGTGTGGGGAGTGATCTCCTACACTGGCCGTACACCACTGGTGATCGTCGAGGGGACACTGAACAGTGCACGGTACATCCAAACCGTCATCGAACCCATCGTTCTATCATTCCTAGACCGGCAAGGGAACTTGCTGTTCCAACAGGACAATGCACGTCCGCATGTATCCCGTGCCACCCAATGTGCTCTTGAAGGTGTAAGTCAACTACCCTGGCCAGCAAGATCTCTGGATCTGTCCCCCATTGAGCATGTTTGGGACTGGATGAAGCGTCGTCTCACGCGGTCTGCACGTCCAGCACGAACGCTGGTCCAACTGAGGCGCCAGGTGGAAATGGCATGGCAAGCCTTTCCACAGGACTACATCCAGCATCTCTACGATCATCTCCATGGGAGAATAGCAGCCTGCATTGCTGCGAAAGGTGGATATACACTGTACTAGTGCCGACATTGTGCATGCTCTGTTGCCTGTGTCTATGTGCCTGTGGTTCTGTCAGTGTGATCATGTGATGTATCTGACCCCAGGAATGTGTCAATAAAGTTTCCCCTTCCTGGGACAATGAATTCATGGTGTTCTTATTTCAATTTCCAGGAGTGTAGTATGAGCAATAAAGGACCCAAAACTGACCCATGGAGCACACCATACTTTACTATAGCTGGACTGGAGCTGTACTTCTTAATAATGTTGCCCACTTTGTGTGTGACTTGTGTGACCTGATATCTGTCTTGTAGGTATGACTGTATAAGACTTTTGGCTATTCCTCTGATACCATAAGTTTCCAGTTTCTCAAGCAACAGCTTATGAGATACTGTGTCGAATGCATGTGATAAATCTACGAACAAACATGCCGTCCTTTCTTTTCCATCTAATTTCATAAGCATTGTATGTACTACATCACATATGGCAGATGTTGATTAGCCTTTCCTAAAACCATGTTGGGTTTCTCATAGCACTTTTTCTTTGACAAGAAAGTTTTCTAACCATAGTGAAATAATCTTTTCTAATACTTTGCTTAGGATTGGAATTAAGCTAATGGGTAGGTAGTTTTCTACTTTGTTGCTGCCTTTTTTGTGCAATGGCTTGACTATTGTATATTTTAATTCAGATGGAAATACACCTTTATTCAAACTTTCACTGAAGAGGTGGACCATTTTATTACTTCTCAGAATATTCATATTTGAAATTTATATACTTTTGTATGAATTTGAACTAATTCTAGAAACGTTTTTTCCAGTCTTTTATTTATTTATTTTTTATTTCATCTCTGAGCATTTTGCATACTATTAATGTTAATAGTTTGTACAAGTTGAATAATGGTACATATAAAAATAACAACAAAAAAACATTTAAATCATGTAGATTTGCATACAAACATACAAGTAGTATAAGTTAAAATTTCAAATCTCCTTTTGCACAATCAAAAAATTCCTCTACAGCATAGTGAATAGTATAGTATAGTGAATAATGTTTTATTCGCCTCATAACACACAATTTCTAAGCATATGATTAGTGTACAGGAGACACGTCAAAGAAATGGATAACACAACTTAGGCCTAATTGGTACAAAGAATTTTAACATTAATATAAACTTTCATTTTTCTTTCCTTCCTTTTATGAAGGACAGCTACATTTACACACAAGACTATATGTAAATTTATCCTGCTCAAATGTTCAGTTCATCCTTCATGAACTCCTCAACAGTGTAGTTGCAGCATTTGACAAGTATATCATATAGCTTTGTTTTCAGTGTCTCTAGTTTCATACTCAGAACATTCATTCCTTTTAATTCCTTTGAATTTTCATTGCCATATACTGATGAGACTGCACATATAGATTTAAGCGATGAGTGGGAAACATAAAATTGACTTTGTTTCTTGTGTTATACGTGTGATTGAAGCAGTTTTTCTCAAATAACTCTAAATTGCTGTGTAGAAAGATGATAATATCGTAGATGTATAAGGAGGGAACTGTTAATAACTGTTGTTTTTCAAATAGTGGGCAACATGGTGTTCTAGGATGGGCAGTACACATGTTCCTTGCTATTCTTTTCTGTAACTTTAGTATGCGCAATATATTGCTTGAATTTCCCCAAAAAATAATACCATACCTTACAACTGATTGAAAGTAGCTGTGGTATGCAATTTTCCTTGTATTCATGTCTGTTGCAGCAGCTAATATTTGCATAGCAAATGCAAAGCTACATAATTTGCTTAACAGGTAGTCAACATGTTTATTCCAATTTAAATTTTTATCTAGGTTTAACCCTAAAAACTTCACAGAATCCGCTTCTTCTATATCCCGATTTTTATGAGTTATTTTAATTTCTTGGGGCTTTGACTGTTTTGGTCTCAATTGCACCATGTGGGTTTTGGGGATGTTCAGTCTTAATCCATTCAGTTGGAACCATGTTTCTAGTTTGTTCTTTGTGTTTATTATGTAGAGAGGGATGTTTTCTGGCTCCTGGTTTTCAATTAATACAGATGTGTCATCTGCAAATAAAATCGATGGAGCATTTTTAGTGTTCGTTAAATCATTTATATAGAACGAACAGTTGAATGGAATGGACAGTGTCTTGAAAGGAGGATATAAGATGAACATCAACAAAAGTAAAACAAGGATAATGGAATGTAGTCGAATTAAGTCGGGTGATGCTGAGGGAATTAGATTAGGAAATGAGACACTTAAAGTAGTAAAGGAGTTTTGCTATTTAGGGAGTAAAATAACTGATGATGGTCGAAGTAGAGAGGATATAAAATGTAGACTGGCAACGGCAAGGAAATCGTTTCTGAAGAAGAGAAATTTGTTAACATCGAGTATAGATTTAAGTGTCAGGAAGTCATTTCTGAAAGTATTTGTATGGAGTGTAGCCATGTATGGAAGTGAAACATGGACGATAACTAGTATGGACAAGAAGAGAATAGAAGCTTTCGAAATGTGGTGCTACAGAAGAATGCTGAAGATAAGGTGGGTAGATCACGTAACTAATGAGGAGATATTGAATAGGATTGGGGAGAAGAGAAGTTTGTGGCACAACTTGACTAGAAGAAGGGATCAGTTGGTAGGACATGTTTTGAGGCATCAAGGGATCACAAATTTAGCATTGGAGGGCAGCGTGGAGGGTAAAAATCATAGAGGGAGACCAAGAGATGAATACACTAAGCAGATTCAGAAGGATGTAGGTTGCAGTAGGTACTGGGAGATGAAGCAGCTTGCACAGGATAGAGTAGCATGGAGAGCTGCATCAAACCAGTCTCAGGACTGAAGACCACAACAACAACAACAACAGAATGAAAACAAAATAGGTCCTAGAATCAAGCCTCGAGGGACACCGTGGGCTACTGTTTTCCATTTTGAATAGTAATTTGCTGCATTTGATGAGACGATCACACTTTGTTTCCTATTTGATAAGTATTAAGTATGCCAATTTAGAACATTACCCATGATCCCATACTTATCAAGCTTATAGATGAGCAGAATATGATTTTTGTGAGATCACAAAAGATTTCTGCAACTTTATTATGGTTGTCTAATGATGTCCTGATCTTGTCGATAAACTTGTTAATTGCATCAATAGTACTTTTGCCATGCTGGAAACCAAATTGGTTTTCCGTAATAATACCATATTTCTCCATAAAATTTCGAATCTGCACAGCAGCAGCATTTTCAAAGATTTTTTATAGGACTGGCAGGAGGGAGATGGGACAATAATTCCCCATATCCTCTCTTGACCCTTTTTTGAGCAACGGTTTTACTTCTGCATACTTCAGCACCTCTGGGAAGGTATCTTATTCAAAGGATTGGTTTATTATTTTAGATAGTGGGTATCCTGTTATTTTACACACAAATTTTAAAAAGTCTCAGTTTAGTCCTGTGTCGTGAAGCATTTCTGAACCTTTTTGATGAGGTAGTCTATGCTTCTAATGGCAGTGCATTCAACAGTTCTACTCCAAGTTATGTATGAATGTAGCTAGTGTGTGTCTTTCTTAGTCTTGTAAAAGGTTGGTCAATATTTTCTTTGTGATGTGACAGTGAAATGATTGCTTTAACTAGAAGGTCTCTTGATTTTCTTCTGTGTAGACTAGGCAGCTAAGTATAAATAATGATGGGACTGTCTTGACACCCAGTTTCTTGAAAAGTGCCCTACAAGATACATTGCTTTTGAAAATATCCACTACACATCTGATAGACTTTTGCTTCCATATAAAAACTTTTTTTGTCCCAGTTGAGCTGCCCCAAAGCAGTGTGCAGTATGTTATGTACCTATGAAAAATGCACAATAGGAACTGAGCATTATCTTTTCACTCACACATGTTCTAAATTTATGTAAAATGTATATGACTAATGGTAATTTGGTGCATATGGAATATGTATGGAGGTTCCAAGTTAATTTGGAATCCAATTGCACACCCAGAAGTTTAACTGACATACAGTTGTTGTTGGTACTGCATAAACTAAAAATTACATTTTCAGTGTGGCAGAATGGGAACACACTGATAAAGATATTGAAATCTGCAAGATTTTGGAGACAGTGGCTTCTTCTCCTGGCAGAACGGCTGAAGGAGAAGGAAGATGGTTGTGGAAAAGGACTGGTGAGGTTTAGGAAATGCGGAGAGTTCACTAAAGTCATCCAAAATCCTGGTCGGGGAGACTTACTGGGTGGGATGGAAAGGAAAGACATTATATTTTCAAAAACTGATAATTTTCATTGTTGATTTACATTTTAAGTTTTAATCTGCTTTACATTTAATTCATTCTCTTTGAACCAGATATTAGAGAGTCTTAGGTTGCCTTTGCTTTGTGCCTTTAGTTCCTCTGTCATTCCCAGTTGCAGTGAATATAATACCATCAGCATGCAGAACAGATTTACATGGCATAGGTCATTAATACAGATTGTCAACAATAAGGGCCTCAGTATGGAACCTTGAGGTTCACCTCTTGAAACATCTAGGAATACAGAGCTCATACCATTACAGTGTACCTTCTACTTCTTATTGTCAAGATATGATTCTATAAGAGTGAATTCTGTATCTTGAATTCCACAGCACCACAGTTTATCTATAAGAATCTGATAACTCACAGACTTTATTAGTACACAAATTAATTGTAGTATAATGTGCATTTTCTTTCTAATAACAAAATTTTACAGACTATACAAGTCTTTTATTATTTAGTTGCTGAATTTTGCTATAGCTAAGCAACATTAGTGAGAGCACTCAAATGTAGATGTTTGTTGTGCGATACAAACAACTTCGTTGTTTTTCCTAGATGTTTATTGATGCCTGATTTATAGTTGTCATGTTGTTGAGTTGTGTGTCCTTTGTTACCAGAATTAATGAAGAAGTTATTCATTTCATTGAGTGTGATATTGGTAGTGTCACTAGTGGTTGTATTGGTATTATGTAGTTCTGATTTGGTAGTTCTCCAAGCAGCCTTGCATTTGTTTTGTGGTTGCTTAATATAGTTTTCACTTGCCAACCGTTTCTGTTGTATAATTTCTCATCTGTAACTTTTGTTTTGAAGATACTTAAGTCTATCTTCTTCACTGTTCTCTGATCTGTGGGTTGAGAAGTGGGACAATCTGGACCAACAGTGCTGAGATGAACTCGTGTATAGTATGCCACGATGAATACAGGCACGCACCAGTGCAAGAGGGCGTGCTACTGGGTACTAGAGGACCGGTGTGTACAGCAGTTGGACCACCACCTCTGAAGTTCTTGCTAGTTGTGAACCATTGATGTAAACTTACATGATTACCTTTGCTTGGATTCCCCTTGCATCTTTTTAATACATTAGGACAGCACTTGTTAAACATATAGGAAACAAGATTAACAAATCTGCCAAAATCTACATCAACATTTGTAAACTGAGACAGGATATTGGACCATTCTATCATACTTGCGTCCCGCTGTGGGATACAGAAGAGCAGAGTATGAGAATGTTACCAATATTGATGAACAAACCCAAGGTATCGAACATCACAAAGCTGCTTCTTCTTCGCAGCACAGGACATGTGAGTACTCTTCACAATCTCGATTTGACAACGGATGGGAAGTGCTGCTGTCGCGCATGCCAGCGTACCTATTCGGAACTCCGAGGTCACCCACTGCGAGTGAAAACCCTGTGGGAGCCCCATTAGAAAGTGAAGCCTTGCCACCTAGTATTACTTGTGGTAAGATTCCATGTTTTAGGGATTGCGTACCTTCTTCAAGGCCGCACGCAGGCCAGGACATGCCTGACCGGCTTGGACATGTTCCAGACGCTGCTGCAACTTCGTCTCGGCGCCGTGGGTATAAAAAGAGGAGTGAGAGCTTTCTTATTACAGTTGATGCTTCTAGTGTGTCTGGAAAACAGCACTTTGTGGACACTATTCTTTCTGTGTGGTCTATTGTGGAATATTGTGTTTCAGAGGAACCTTTTGCGCAAGGTAATTTGACGCATCTGCATTGTTATCTAAAGTTGAAGGAAAAAATGCTGTTGGACCATTCTATCATACACAGCTGTGATCTGAAACATTGATATGAATGTCATTAACAATTCCAATGTACTTGGGTTTTTCAAATTGCTCTGTGGGATTTTTGTCAGAAATTTTCACCATATCCCTTGTTGATCTGATGATACATAATATTAAAAAGCTGTGTGTCATACAAATTTCTTTCTACATTTGTTATAAAATTGTCCAAACATGATAGCTGTCATGTTGGTTTGGTATGCTGTTGAATGAGGTTAGGTCTGGTATAGAGTTTATGTTCGGTAGTATTAATGGTGTTTTCGATGCTCAGAACTGTAGGAGTCGAAAATCCGCACTAATTTACATTACTAAATATGAAACATGAGATCAGTGAGCAAGTGTAGGTGCTTTGTTTTTGTAACCCTGATATCAATTTTAATATCCCCAATGATTTAAGTTTCATGTTGATTATATTTTTGTAAGTGGAAGATTGTTCTGTCTAGTACCTCTGTGAAGACATCAATATTGGTGTCAGAGATAAAGTGTACAGACACTACAATTGTTGTATTGTATTGTATTTTTATTGATCCAGGCAATCATAGTATTGTACAGCTGTACATATGATATTGGATAGGTCAAGAGAGCTATTTACAAGTAATTTTTACAAATTGATTTTTACATTATTTTGTAGCAAGGAAATTATCTATCTTAAACAAAACAGTTAATACAAATTTTTACAAATTGATGTTTACATTATTTTGTAGCAAGGAAATTATCTATCTTAAACAAAGCAGTTAATACAAATCATAGAACTGTAAGAATGTACATATGATATTGGACAGGTCAAGGGAACATATTTACAAGTAATATTTAATAAATTGATTTTACATTATTTTGCAATGAGGAAGTTAGCTATCTTTAACAAAAACAGTAAATACAAATGTTGTATGGTAAAATACAAACAGCCAATACAAATGTAATAGTAAAGTAGTCCAGTGTATTTCATAGACATGCACAGTATATAATAATCCAGTATATTTCATAGACATGCACAGTATATAATTTTCAGACCTAATTGAACATTTCTCATATTGTTTACATTTTTAACCCCTTTCAAAAAAATGATCAACTGCATAAAAACAATGGTCCAAGAGATATTTTTTTAACTTATGTGAGAAGGCTCTTGGGTTCTTTGTTGCTTTGATTTCATTGGGTAAATTATTATACATTTGTATCCCAACATTTAAAACACTTTTTTGGTAGCAGGTAGTTCTGGACTGAATCATATGTAGGTCAGATTGCTGCCTTGTTGCATAGTTATGAATATCTCCATTGAATTTCAGTGTGCAGTCATTGTTTAACAGGTATGACTTGACAAATGAGACGATATTATAAATGTAAGCAGAGGGCAGTGTCATAATGCCATTTGTTTTGAAATGTTGTCTGCATGATTCATTATGTCTTAGATTATATATTATGCGTATTGCCTGTTTTTGCATTTTGAAAATATATCTACCTCCAGGTGAGTTCCCCCAAAATATGATTCCATACTGTAATGTAGAATGGAAGTAAGCATAATATACATGTATGGGAACAGATTTTGTGACTGATTTTTTGAGTATCCTTAAAATGTAACACACAGTTGAGAGCTTTTTTGAGATATAATTTGTGTGAGTCTCCCACTTAAGATTTCCTTCAAGCCATATGCCAAGAAACTTGACAGAGTCCACACACACAAGCTCTTGGTTATTTAGAATCACATCAGGCATTTCTTGTTTTTGGGATGAGAGTCTGAAGTTGATGTACGTTGTTTTCTGTATGTTTATAATCAGTTTGTTCTCGTTGAACCATTTGCTGAGTGACGACATAAGCGGTTTAATTTTTAAGTTGAGGTCCTCTGTATCAGAACCCGTTATTAGTAACTTGTGTCATCAGCAAATAGTGCGGTATGTCCTGTAGCAAGCTTCATGCTTATATCATCAATGTATAGCAGAAACAGTATGGGTCCCAGGATTGAGCCTTGTGGCACACCATATCTAATGGGCATTGTGTCAGATGAGTGGACAGTAGATCGATGGGTGGTTGTATTCTTTTTTTCAAAATTAATTTGAACTTTTTGAAATCTGTTTGACAGGTAAGATTCTAACCATTTGTTTGCAATTCCTCTTATACCTTTATTTGCTAACTTCTTAAGGAGTATGGTATGGTCAATTACATCAAAGGCTTTGGATAAATCTAAAAAGATACCCGTAGTGATTTCCTTATTATCCAGTGCTTTTAAGGTTTTGTTGAGATACTCATAAATAGCTGTGGTAGTTGTCTTTTGCTTTCTAAAACCATGCTGGTGTTTTGTCAATAAGGATAGTTTATTAGTAAAGTCTTCCAATCTGGTGTAAAATAATTTTTCAAATATTTTTGAGAATGAGCTGAGTTGTGCTATGGGCCTGTAAATGGCTACATCATTTTAGAGCCCTTTTTGTGAAGTGGGATAATTTTAGAAGTCTTTAGTAGGTCAGGGAAAACTCCATTTGTAAAGGATGCATTTATTATGTGGGTTAGGGGTTCTACAATGGATTCTCCACATTTCTTTACTATTAAATCAGGAATGTTGTCACTACCACTGGAGTACTTATTCTTTAGTCCTTTTATAGCTGTAACTACTTCAGTATTGGAGACTTTGTGAAGAAACATTGATGCCTGCACTGGTATGGTTTCTATTAGTGTTTGGTGTTGAGTATTTGGTCTGTAGCAGCTGTTCTTTATCAGGTTTTCTGCTATTTTGCTAAAATAGTCATTAAAACCATTTACTATTTTTTGGGGATCTGATGTGACTTCATCATTTAGGTTTAGTTTTAATGTTTTGTTTATAACCTGCTGCTTACTGTTCGTTTCATTTTTTACAACTGTCCACAAGCCTTTCATTTTATTGTTTGATTCCTTTATAAATTTATCATTGTATAATTTTTTTGCTTGTTGGATAACTTTTCTGTAGATTGCAAAATAGGTCTTACAATATGACCTAAACTGATCATCAACGTCATGGTGTTTCATGTGATTTTTTAAGTCACGCTTTTTTTTGGCTGGAAATCCTTATCCCTTTTGTTACTCATGAGTTTGTGTGTTTGTTTCCGATTTTCCTGGATGTCAGTGGAAATGCAGTATTGAAGTGGTGGAGAAATGTTTCATGGAAGGAATTAAATATGTAGTTTACATCATTTTCTTTTGACAATGTTGACTGGAATACTCTCTTTCAAATTCTGAAGGTGGCAGGGGTAAAATACAGGGAGCGAAAGGCTATTTACAATTTGTACAGAAACCAGATGGCAGTTATAAGAGTCGAGGGGCATGAAAGGGAAGCAGTGGTTGGGAAAGGAGTGAGACAGGGTTGTAGCCTCTCCCCGATGTTATTCAATCTGTATATTGAGCAAGCAGTAAAGGAAACAGAAGAAAAATTCGGAGTAGGTATTAAAATTCATGGAGAAGAAGTAAAAACTTTGAGGTTCGCCGATGACATTGTAATTCTGTCAGAGACAGCAAAGGACTTGGAAGAGCAGTTGAACGGAATGGACAGTGTCTTGAAAGGAGGATATAAGATGAACATCAACAAAAGCAAAACGAGGATAATGGAATGTAGTCGAATTAAGTTGGGTGATGCTGAGGGAATTAGATTAGGAAATGAGACACTTAAAGTAGTAAAGGAGTTTTGCTATTTAGGGAGTAAAATAACCGATGATGGTCGAAGTGGAGAGGATATAAAATGTAGACTCGCAATGGCAAGGAAAGTGTTTCTCAAGAAGAGAAATTTGTTAACATCGAATATAGATTTAGGTGTCAGGAAGTCGTTTCTGAAAGTATTTGTATGGAGTGTAGCCATGTATGGAAGTGAGACACGGACGATAACTAGTTTGGACAAGAAGAGAATAGAAGCTTTCGAAATGTGGTGCTACAGAAGAATGCTGAAGATAAGGTGGGTAGATCACGTAACTAATGAGGAGGTATTGAATAGGATTGGGGAGAAGAGAAGTTTGTGGCACAACTTGACTAGAAGAAGGGATCGGTTGGTAGGACATGTTTTGAGGCATCGAGGGATCACAAATTTAGCATTGGAAGGCAGCGTGGAGGGTAAAAATCGTAGAGGGAGACCAAGAGATCAATACACTAAGCAGATTCAGAAGGATGTAGGTTGCAGTAGGTACTGGGAAATGAAGAAGCTTGCAAAGGATAGAGTAGCATGGAGAGCTGCATCAAACCAGTCTCAGGCCTGAAGACCACAACAACAACAACATCATTTTCTTCATAGACCTCTGCCCAGTTTTCAGACGTTAACAGGTAGTTAAAAAGCCATATATTATCATCATTAAATTGCCTTTGCATTTTGGTTATTGTTGGATATTGTCCTATGTAATTTAAATTCGCTGTTAGTATTTGGGATTCATGGTCACTGTAACCTGTGCTGATGACTTCGATTGAGTGGTGTAGTTTGTCTGCGTTTAGGAAAATCTGATCTAGAGCTGTTTTTGAATTTTTTGTGATCCTGGTTGGTGTGTTTACAGTTGGGGATAGGTTGAATGAATTTGTAATATTCAATAATTCATCTTTGTTTTTTCCAGGTGTGAGGAAGTCAATATTAAAGTCTCCACTTATTAATAGATTTTTGTTTAGTCAGTGAATTTTTGTGAGTAGTGCTTCGAGGGAGTGTTTGAAGGTTTGGATGTTCCCATCAGGGGCTCTATATACATTCAGTATCAATACGTTATAGTCCGTTAAGATAATTGAGGAGAATTCAAAGTCTGTTTCTATTTGCATATTATTGTACTTTGTGAGGCTTTTGTATCTTAAATATTTTTGACATAGATTGCTGTACCACCTCCCTTACTTTTGTTCCGACAAGAATAACCAGCTAGAGTAAATTCGCCAAGTGGCGTTTTTTTAATTTTGTCTTCTGTTAACCACTGTTCACTAATACAGAGAACATCTAAGTGTGGCTTTGTTTTTAGGAAGAGATCTATTTCTAGTAACTTATTAAACATTGACTGCACATTATGGTGTAATATTTTAAAGGATAATAGTGACTGTTTCCCAATGGAATGATTTTTGACACCACTCACTGGGTTTTCTTGTAGTTTTGGTTCATGAAGATTTTGCTCTGCACCTGTTTTCCTTTGGTTTGCTGCTAGCAGGGAGCTACTGGTGTTCTTGCTCATAAAAAATCCTGGTTGTAGGCTGGAGGTCTGCGTATTCATGATGAAGATCTTGTCACAGTTTCCAGTGGTACTGATTTGGAGTGTGGCTGCACATTTTTTGCTGTTTCCACTTGGATGTCGTGGGCTGACAGATTTGGGGCACTTGACGAGATATTTGCATAGGATGTTGGTGGTGACTTAGTGCTGACTGTGGATACCTTCTTTTTTTCTAAAACTGTTTCTGGTGTTTTCCTTGATGACCCTGACTGCATATTCACTTTTGTTGTTACTGATGGCTCTTCAGCTCCTGGTGTTGCTGTTGTTTCAGCTGCAGTATTGCTCATTCTTCTGAGATTGTCCACCAAATTACCTTCATTTGACCACAAATATGTTTGATGTCCTGGTGTAACACGTTTTTTGGCACTTCTTGTTACCAGTGGGCTTTTGATGGCATTCAGCAGATTAACACACAGTTTCTTTTTCCCATTTTTATGTAAGTGAAACCCATGCCTGGTGAAGTCTTTCCGTTGGAGGAAGCTATTTACATCTAAAACTCTGATTTGTTCACTGTAAGATGCCTTCTGCATCAAGTAGCTGTTCATTTGGTAGATCTTGCAGTTTTCATTTGGCATGTCATATCTATACGGTATTGTACATAGAATTAGTTGTGTGTGACTAGTTTTTGCGATCGTTTCATTTAGTGATGTCATAAAACCACGTTTTGATCCATTAATATCGTTTGCACCAGCTAAGACGACAACATAATCATTTTGTCCTAGACTAGATGTTTTGTTTTGTATATTGCATGTTGTTTCTTTGAATATAGCATTTGGCTTTATCAAAGATGTAAATTTATAGCTGGTTGTTGAAATTTCGTTCAGTACTTTTGCACAGTTCCTACCGTGACTATCTGAAAGTAACAGTACCTGTTTTTTGTTATTTGTAAGCTGACTCATGTTCGTGTTTGTTTTCGACTTACTGCAGTCATTTTTCTTAACCATTTTTAAATTACACGAGAAGTGTTCAGAAGCACTTCGTAGGTTACCTGTATTTACTCTTTCACACTTTTCATGTTCACTCTTACCTTTGTTTAATGTTTCACATTTTTCATGTTCACTCTTCTTCAATGGAGTGTCATTTCTTTTGTTAGTACAAATATTTAAAGCAACATCACTGTACAAATTTCGAACTTTTTCCTTACGTGGCGGTTCAGAAAGGTTTTTGATCATGCTTTCCAGTAGCAGAGCATGTTGTCTTGTGGCTTGAAGTTCTTTCTGCAGTGTTTCTAATACATTGGTTTTGCGATTTTCACGATACATTCCAGTCACATCTAGATAACCGTTGCACTTTGTTCCACAAGCTCATGATATGTTTTCGAGATTTACTTTTGCAAAGCAGTGTGGATGATGCCACATATGCATCATTGGGCAAGTTCTAATACCGCTTTTTACTATTTTATCACACGATATGCACTTTGTAGACGCTAAATACTCATAGTTTACCGAGCGATTTATTACTACATCAACGCACGCCACCATCTTGTATACTGCCAGTTTTTTGACACCTGATGATAATATAGCAACTGCCCCCAATACACTTTCAATGCAGAAATTACTGGTGTCAACATTGGTGGATTTTGCTAATAGATAATTGCTGATGAATGTAGTTCACTTTGTACTCTCTCAACACAGCCAGTCTCCACACATAAACTAAAAAAGAATTATAGTGAGATTTCTTTCCTGATCTAACATTTTTTACTATTATATAAAGTATATTTTTACTATTATATAAAGGACTTTCTTGGTTACTGGATGTTTACCCAGTCCATTTAAGAATAAACCATAGTGAGTGTGAAATCTATGTCCAATTCCATAGTCTGATGGTATCTCAAAAACATAGTTTGGGAGCTATTCAACAGTTTCATGAGGTACAGTAGAGTGTCGATTATCCGAACGTCGGACAACCGAACGACGGCTTAACCGAACTGTGTACTCTCGCACCTGTTACTCTCCCACCCTACCGTCCATCATCCCCATCAATGACAAACAGAATGATATGTCCGAAATTCTTGGTATGCTAAAAGAAATAGATTGCCATGAATGTGATGAAGAAGACGTTCATGAAGGGATGAATATCGGTGATGCAGATCCAGGACACCAAATCATGCAGGACAGCGAGATTGTAAATGTTGTCATTGATAAAGATGACGCCGCCAGCATCTCATCAATCAGTGCTCCAGAAAGTGAAGATGAAAGTATACCAACAGCTTCTGAGGCATTCACTTGTTTAGATACTGCCTTACAATGGTTTGAAGCCCAGGATGAAAGTGACCAGTTTCAGATATCTGTAATGAAAAAAGTACATGACTTAGCTGCTCGTAAGTGTGTAGGCTTGCTTAGACAGACCAAAATAAAGGATTTTTTTAAACGTTAATTTTGTCTACTGTGTGTATTGTTCATGCAAAATGCGTATGTAATATGTATATATTTTTGTTTAGTAAACTGTGCCACATACTATATATTCCTACTGAAGTTGCCTTTGTATGTTACTTTGTAATACTAAAAGAGATGCCTGTTTTTATGAATAAATTTACTGTACAATACTTATTTTTGACAAATAAACATGTATAGTTCGATTATCCGAACAAACCAGTTTTCCGAACACCCATGTCCCCCAATTACTTTGGATAATCGATGCTCTACTGTAGTTAAAATTGTTGTTAGAGCATTTTTTTTAATAGAACAAAAAGAAACAATAAGGCAACAACTATATCAAAAGGAGAATTTTACTCATGATAACTATAAAATTATGAGACAAAATTTCTGGCCAATATTTAGTTTTGGGAGTTAAAATTTCAATATTACCAATGGACACATATGAAATACACACAATGTCCTAGCTTCCAGAACTGAAAGTTTCTTTTTTAGGGAGGTGAGAGGGATAGGTGGCAAAATGTTAAAAAAGAAGGCCAGGCTACTCATCTTTTTATTTTATTTATATATATACACTCCTGGAAATGGAAAAAAGAACACGTTGACACCGGTGTGTCAGACCCACCATACTTGCTCCGGACACTGCGAGAGGGCTGTACAAGCAATGATCACACGCACGGCACAGCGGACACACCAGGAACCGCGGTGTTGGCCGTTGAATGGCGCTAGCTGCGCAGCATTTGTGCACCGCCGCTGTCAGTGTCAGCCAGTTTGCCGTGGCATACGGAGCTCCATCGCAGTCTTTAACACTGGTAGCATGCCGCGACAGCGTGGATGTGAACCGTATGTGCAGTTGACAGACTTTGAGCGAGGGCATATAGTGGGCATGCGGGAGGCCGGGTGGACGTACCGCCGAATTGCTCAACACGTGGGGCGAGAGGTCTCCACAGTACATCGATGTTGTCACCAGTGGTCGGCGGAAGGTGCACATGCCCGTCGACCTGGAACCGGACCGCAGCGACGCACGGATGCACGCCAAGACCGTAGGATCCTACGCAGTGCCGTAGGGGACCGCACCGCCACTTCCCAGCAAATTAGGGACACTGTTGCTCCTGGGGTATCGGCGAGGACCATTCGCAACCATCTCCATGAAGCTGGGCTACGGTCCCGCACACCGTTAGGCAGTCTTCCGCTCACGCCCCAACATCGTGCAGCCCGCCTCCAGTGGTGTCGCGACAGGCGTGAATGGAGGGACGAATGGAGACGTGTCGTCTTCAGCGATGAGAGTTGCTTCTGCCTTGGTGCCAATGATGGTCGTATGCGTGTTTGGCGCCGTGCAGGTGAGCACCACAATCAGGACTGCATACGACCGAGGCACACAGGGCCAACACCTGGCATCATGGTGTGGGGAGCGATCTCCTACACTGGCCGTACACCACTTGTGATCGTCGAGGGGACACTGAATAGTGCACGGTACATCTAAACCGTCATCGAACCCATCGTTCTACCATTCCTAGACCAGCAAGGGAACTTGCTGTTCCAACAGGACAATGCACGTCCGCATGTATCCCGTGCCACCCAACGTGCTCTAGAAGGTGTAAGTCAACTACCCTGGCCAGCAAGATCTCCGGATCTGTCCCCCATTGAGCATGTTTGGGACTGGATGAAGCGTCGTCTCACGTGGTCTGCACGTCCAGCACGAACGCTGGTCCAACTGAGGCGCCAGGTGGAAATGGCATGGCAAGCCGTTCCACAGGACTACATCCAGCATCTCTACGATCGTCTCCATGGGAGAATAGCAGCCTGCATTGCTGCGAAAGGTGGATATACACTGTACTAGTGCCGACATTGTGCATGCTCTGTTGCCTGTGTCTATGTGCCTGTGGTTCTGTCAGTGTGATCATGTGATGTATCTGACCCCAGGAATGTGTCAATAAAGTTTCCCCTTCCTGGGACAATGAATTCATGGTGTTCTTATTTCAATTTCCAGGAGTGTATATTTATTTTATTTATACATATTTATTTTATTTATATATATTCCACAGACCCAAAGTATGAATGCATAGCTTGAGTGTGGAATGGGTCAGTGTATATTCTGAGTGTCTAATGAGTCAAGGCATATTCATACAAGAAATAACAATTTCAAAATTTAAAAAAAACATCATAATTTTAATTACTGACATACATCACTTTTCCCATTTACATTATAATAGGTAAACATACATTTAACGAAGATGTTATATTAATAATTATAGAATACTCTTCTATACTATGACTACATAAGTATGAACAGGAATTCTAGATTTTCTTTATGTATATTAAATATATCACATAAACTCCCCTTGACCGACATGTCTGTAAAGTTTCTATCGTACAGCAGATAACCGTGTTCCATTTTTATAAGAAATTTGACCATCACAGCCTGTTTCACGCAATCTACTCTTATGTCAGGAAAAAAACACTGTAATTTCTATGTTCCACAACGAGCTATAATGGAAGTGGTGTCTATTTCATAATTAGAAGTTACAAAGAAAGAACTAACACAGGACTTGTTTTTTAAATGCACAGTGGTGATGATAATAATAAAAACACTCATGATTCCACGAGAATATATACAGCCAATTTCTATTAGTTTCATAAGCAAAATCTGCATATTTTTGAGAGAAATGTCTTCATTTTAACTTTAAACAGTTATACCAATCCTTGCAATGGAACCACCTATAAGATTTTACCACATTTCTCTCTTCCAATATATCAAAAAAACAAATACTGTCTATGTGTTGACATCAAGCTTATTGCATGTACATGTATCGCTCCATTGGAGCATGTGGCCAGTGCTCAAAGTTGCTTGCACAGATGTATGTATAGTTTTGTTGACTGTCCTGGAGAAAGACAATATCCAACAGACTATCAATAACAAGAGAGGGTTCCTGTATATGTCCTTCATACGCAGTTTAATACATTGCTTTTTTTGGCTGTAACACATCCAAGCAGTGTATGGCTACAGCTATGTACAATGGCCTACACTTTGTTTTTCTAGCATGGCTTTGAGGTGAAAGCTGAACATCGCATGGTGTAAACAATGCAGCTCCTACAACACACAGGTCGATAGAAAATAAACACAGAGGCAATGTTTCTCATTGACAAAAATGTGGAACACATCACAACATATGGAAACTGGAAGAGTTTGCGGTATTCTAGAGCGTTTCCAACAGCTATCTGAAGGTGATGACCTGTACAGTTAATCTCATCTTCCACAGTAATGGGGTAGCAGATGCAGCAGTGTTCCACTTCAAAGAACATTGCTTCCTTATTTTACTGTCATATACATGATTACTTTTCCAGTGTTGAACATTGCCAGAGGGTGCTGTTCACAAAATGCATAAGATAGCATAAGTAACAAGAGGTACTGCTATCTTACTGGTAAAGTTTTTTTAAAAATATAACAAATATAGGTCATCGTAGCATATGGAAACAGGAGAAGTCTGCAGCATTGAAAAATGCTTCCAAAAAAATGTTTGAAAGTGATAACCTTTACAATGGTAAGTAGTTGATATCCAGTATTCTGCCAACAGCATACCAATAGACAGATGGATTGGGAAAGACACTGTTGATATTGGGTAATGTATGATAACACACACCACAGTTGATAGCATGATCAATTTTACGTTGTTGGATAAGTTCAACACCAGCCAATGACACAACAGAATGCTTCCCACTTTCTTCATCATCACTAAATCACCCCCCCCCCCCCTCCCTACTACTCTGCAAGTACCATATACTAGATTGTGAAGGTAGATAGATTACTGTGCAGTGCATCCATTTGGTCATATACATCAAACTATACCAGAAGACATATTTCCAGCAAATTGATCAGAGTGCAGAATTTAGGATTATGACTGGCCATCTTTCCCTGTGTTGTCAGGCATCGCAGAGTATTCCCACAGTTGTAGGATAAAGTCAGAGATTGACAGATCACTCCTACATTGTCCTTGATCAGTCCTCCCTGTAACACCAATCTTACCCAGGGCACTCATCCAAAATCACAAGATCTCTCCAGATGCATGTGTGTCAAGAAGGGTGGCACCTCTTATTGGTGATACAATGCATGATTAAGAAGAAATTTGTGGTTTATACATGATGGAGATCCGAATGGATAGAGTTTAATGCATTTTATGTAAATCAACAATGCTATCAATTCTGAAGCACTATTCCACTGTCTGGAGTCGGTTCCAGGAAGGTACCAATACGAGACAAATGATCATAGAGCATAAATACTCCTACACATTTTGACGGTTGCATGGTTCTGCACCTAAAAATGCTATATTGTTAATGCCATACGGTTTCCAGAGTTTTGGTCATGTGGAACGCAACGCTCTTCGTACTCTAATGCAGGATTTATTTGTCCAACATCAGACATACAACCACCCCATTTCATACCCCAGTCACTATGGTAACAAACTTTAAAATGACAAAACTAGTTCTTTCTACACTATCCTGGTGTCCTACGATGGCATCATCAGTGTATATGCACCAATCGAGCTGCTTATAAATCAACTAGAACAAAGCCTGGAGAATGCTTTTCTGTCTCTTAGGAAATTAATGGATTTTGTACACCTTTTTAACCCAGAAACGTATGTACCCTCAGTCACACTTTCCGCGTCAGTTGTGCATCCCATTAGTAGTAGTAGTATCGGTTTTGATGGATGTGGCTGTGTATCAATAAGGAACAGAGCAAAGAAAAACCAGCATGAACATTTTCAATGGCCGATAGATTGAGGTACCACCCACATGCTGCTGCATGAAAATGCACACGTATAAGTAGAAACTTGTTACAAGGGAGTAAGCATCACCATCAGTAGCCAAAGGAGATGTAACAGTCTTATTACTGTTCACAGTAGCATCACCACAGCTCTGGTAGCATTTCTCTTGCACAAAGAAGTCCTGGTCTGATGTTAGGTAGTGTTGCTCATGTGTAGGAGAATATAGCAATTTCGTCCTAATACCACATCTGCTGAATACACCCTCCTCAGACTATTAAAGGTGATACATGTGACATTGGTCCACTCTCCTATGGAACACTCTAGGAAACGGCTTAAGTCTGATAAACGCATTGACTGCTTTAATATGGCGCCTCTGTGTAATACTTATTTTTTTTTTTTTGAGTATGTGTTACGAAAACCCACTTAGTTTACAGGGGAGGAGAGGGTTAAAAGTGATGCAGCCAGAGATCGCCGGGCGAAGTGGCCGTGCGGTTAAAGGCGCTGCAGCCTGGAACCGCAAGACCACTACGGTCGCAGGTTCGAATCCTGCCTCGGGCATGGATGTTTGAGATGTCCTTAGGTTAGTTAGGTTTAACTAGTTCTAAGTTCTAGGGGACTAATGACCTCAGCAGTTGAGTCCCATAGTGCTCAGAGCCATTTGAACCATTTTGATGCAGCCAGAGCATAATTTTTAAGCTTTTCTCTGTCTTGAATGTATGGGTACCCCAAACCAATCTCAATTCCCACCATTTCGTGGCACTCTTTCTCTAATTTTATGTATTCTCGGTCAATGAAAGTAAATTTGCAAGTTTTTCTCGCGATTTTACATATTTTACGTATTTCGTTGTGTTTCCCTTGCATCGAAGATGTTATGCTGTTTCACAGGATGAATTTAAAGTGCTTACAGCCCCTATAGAATCGTATTGCGAAGAATTTTTCGCTCTTTGTGGGGCTGTAACACTTTCGAAAATAACTTACAAGCAGATTAAAATAGAGACTTCACGATTGGTCAGTTGCTTGCATAGTTGTATGTGTAGAGCTGCCAGTGGCAGACGGTTGCAATTTGCTTGCATTGTTTGTCTATAAATTACGTTGCTGGGGCTGTGTACTCTGTAGGCATGGGGAGGGAAAGTCTAATTGTCCAGTAAGCCGAGTGCAATTGACACACGGTCAACTTACGAATAATACACATCAAAAACGTTTTGCATTATTTTGGTTCCGAGAGTTCCGGAACCTGTACAGAAAATTGGAATAGAGATAAACATAAACATCGTTTCATCCCTTTTCACTGCTGATGAAAACCACATATTGCATGTTGTACCACCATACAGCGAGACTTTCAGAGGTGGTGGTCCACATTGCTGTACACACTGGTACCTCCAATACCCAGTAGCACATCCTCTTGCATTGACGCATGCCTGTATTCGTCATGGCATACTATCCACAAGTTCATCAAGTCACTGTTGGTCCTGATTTTCGCACTCCTCATCGGCGATTCGGTGTAGATCCCTCAGAGTGGTTGGTGGATCACTCGCTGGACAGTGTGTCTAAGGCATTCAGCCAGACTGGTTTGCCTCCAAACACGTCTCCGATGATTGTCTGTTTGAAGACATATGTGACACTCATCGGTGAAGAGAACGTGATGCCAATCCTGAGCAGTATATTCGGTATGTTGCTGGGCCCATCTGTACTGCACTGCACGGTGTCTTGGTTGCAAAGATGGATCTCGTCATGGTCGTCGGGATTGAAGTTGCGCATCATGCACCGTATTGCATACAGTTTGAGTCGTAACACGAGCACACAGTTTGAGTCATAACACGACGCCCTGTGGCTGCACAAAAAGCATTATTCAACATAGTTTTCTGTCAAGGTTCCTCCGAGCTATAATCCGTAGGTAGCAGTGATCCACTGCAGTAGTAGCCCTTGGGCGGCTTGAGTGAGACATGTCATCAACAGTTCATGTCTCCCCGTATCTCCTCCATGCCCGAACAACATTGCTTTGGCCTGGACACTTCCTTTGTTGAGAGCCCTTCCTGCCACAAAGTATAAATGCAGACACAATTGAACGGCGGTATTGACCGTCTAGCATGGTTGAACTACAGACAACATGAGCCGTGTACCTCCTCCCTGCTGGAATGACTGGAACTGATTAGCTGTCGGAACCCCTCCATCTAATACGTGCTGCTGATGCATGGTTGTTTACATCTTTGGGTAGGTTTAGTGACATCTCTGAACGGTCAAATGGACTTTGTCTTTGATACAATATCCACAGTCAACGTCTGTTTTCAGGAGTTCTGGAAAGTGGGGTGATGCAAAACGTTTTTGGATATGTGTATATTACTAGGATAAAAAAATCGAAACCTACTTTTTCTAGGTATCCTAACATGGTTTTGAGGACGCATCAAAGCTGTAAGGTCTAAAAAATTAACGAAACTAATGTGGCAAGCAATAAGAGCATATGCTTATAGGGGAAAACATATCAGAACATCAACAGAAATCAACTCGGTACACACGTCAACTCCGTGTTGCACACACAGTAGAGTGGAAGTCTGGTGTATGTGTAGAACTGTGACAGACCTTTGAGTTTCCATCAAGTGCATCGCTACATGAGTCTACCGAAAAGCTCTCTGATCAGCCATAGCAGTACATGGATTTGTTTCCAGACTACGAGTTTCCAATCTGCTCCACTCAGTGAGTCTCATCTAGGTACGAGGTGAGTGTTACTTACTTTTAATGAGCTTCCTATCCAAAACGCATATATGTAGATCATCGGGAAGAGGGGAATTCTTCAGATTTTTTAGTAGGCTGGTGTGTAGGACACGCAATATCCTTGTATAAAATCGAAAAACATATGGGTATGTCAGCAATACGACCCTATAAATACGGAAAATATTAAAAATAAAAACATGAAAAACTGACATAAAATAGGTAGAAATCGAGGAAAACCTCGTGTAATTACGAGAAACTGACGGGAAGTACGTGAAATTGAGCGAAATATGTAAAATCGCGAGAAAAATTCGCAAAATTACTTAAATTCAGTGAGAATACACAAAATTAGAGAAAGAGTGCCACAAAATGGGGAGAATTGAGGTTGGTTTGGGGTACCCATACACTCAAGACCGAGAAAAGTTTAAAAATTATGCTCTGGCAGCATTCGCTTTTAACCCTCCCCCTGTAAACTACATGGGTTTTCGTAACACATACTCCAACAAAGACGTCATAAGTATTATTCAGAGGCGATATACACTACTGGCCATTAAAACTGCTACACCACGAAGATGACGTGCTACAGACGCGAAATTAAACCGACAGGAAGAAAATGCAGTGATATGCAAATGATTAGCTTTTCAGAGCATTCACACAAGGTTGGCCCCGGTGGGACACCTACAATTTGCTGGCATGAGGAAAGTTTCCAACCGATTTCTCATACATATACAACAGTTGACTGGCGTTGCCTGGTGAAACGTTGTTGTGATGACTCGTGTAAGGAGGAGAAATGTGTACCATCACGTTTCCGACTTCGATAAAGGTTGGACTGTAGCCTATCACGATTGCGGTTTACCGTATCGCGACATTGCTTCTCGCGTTGGTCGAGATCCAATGACTGTTAGCAGAATATGGAATCGGTGGGTTCAGGAGGGTAATACGGAAAGCTGTGCTGGATCCCAACCACCTCGTATCACTAGTAGTTGAGATGACAGGCATCTTATCCACATCGCTGTAACGGATCGTGCAGCCTTGTCTCGATCCCTGAGTCAACATATTGGGGACGTTTGCAAGGCAACAACCATCTGCACGAAAAGTTCGACGACTTTTGCAGCAGCATGGACTATCAGCTCAGAGACCATGGTTGCGGTTACCCTTGACGCTGCATCACAGACAGGAGTTCCTGATATGGTGTACTCAACGCCGAACCTGGGTGCACGAATGCCAAAACGTCATTTTTTCGGATGAATCGAGGTTCTGTTTATAGCATCATTATGGTCGCATCCGTGTTTGGCGACATCGCGGTGAACAAACAGTGGAAGCGTGTATTCATCATCGCCGTACTGGCATATCACCTGGCGTGATGGTATGGGGTGCCATTGGTTACACGTCTCGGTCACCTCTTGTTCGCATTGACGGCACTTTGAACAGTGGATGTTACATTTCAGGTGTGTTACGACCCCTAGCTCTACCCTTCATTCAATCCCTGCGAAACCCTACATTTCAGCAGGATAATGCACGACCGCATGTTGCAGGTCCTGTACAGACCTTTTTGGATACAGAAAATGTTCGACTGCTGCCCGGGCCAGCACATTCTCCAGATCTCTCACCAATTGAAAACGTCTGGTCAATGGTGGCCGAGCAACTGGCTCGTCACAATACGCCAGTCAGTACTCTTGATGAACTGTGGTATCATGTTGAAGCTGCATGGGCAGCTGTACCTGTACACGCCATCCAAGCTCCGTTTGACTCAATGCCCAGGCGTATCAATGCTGTTATTACGGCCAGAGGTGGTTGTTCTGGGTACTGATTTCTCAGGATCTATGCACCCAAATTGCGTGAAAATGTAATCACATGTCAGTTCAAGTATAATACACTCCTGGAAATTGAAATAAGAACACCGTGAATTCATTGTCCCAGGAAGGGGAAACTTTATTGACACATTCCTGGGGTCAGATACATCACATGATCACACTGACAGAACCACAGGCACATAGGCACAGGCAACAGAGCATGCACAATGTCGGCACTAGTACAGTGTATATCCACCTTTCGCAGCAATGCAGGCTGCTATTCTCCCATGGAGACGATCGTAGAGATGCTGGATGTAGTCCTGTGGAATGGCTTGCCATGCCATTTCCACCTGGCGCCTCAGTTGGACCAGCGTTCGTGCTGGACGTGCAGACCGCGTGAGACGACGCTTCATCCAGTCCCAAACATACTCAATGGGGGACAGATCCGGAGATCTTGCTGGCCAGGGTAGTTGACTTACACCTTCTAGAGCACGTTGGGTGGCACGGGATACATGCGGACGTGCATTGTCCTGTTGGAACAGCAAGTTCCCTTGCCGGTCTAGGAATGGTAGAACGATGGGTTCGATGACGGTTTGGATGTACCGTGCACTATTCAGTGTCCCCTCGACGATCACCAGTGGTGTACGGCCAGTGTAGGAGATCGCTCCCCACACCATGATGCCGGGTGTTGGCCCTGTGTGTCTCGGTCGTATGCAGTCCTGATTGTGGCGCTCACCTGCACGGCGCCAAACACGCATACAACCATCATTGGCACCAAGGCAGAAGCGACTCTCATCGCTGAAGACGACACGTCTCCATTCGTCCCTCCATTCACGCCTGTCGTGACACCACTGGAGGTGGGCTGCACGATGTTGGGGCGTGAGCGGAAGACGGCCTAACGGTGTGCGGGACCGTAGCCCAGCTTCATGGAGACGGTTGCGAATGGTCCTCGCCGATACCCCAGGAGCAACAGTGTCCCTAATTTGCTGGGAAGTGGCGGTGCGGTCCCCTACGGCACTGCGTAGGATCCTACGGTCTTGGCGTGCATCCGTGCGTCGCTGCGGTCCGGTCCCAGGTCGACGGGCACGTGCACCTTCCGCCGACCACTGGCGACAACATCGATGTACTGTGGAGACCTCACGCCCCACGTGTTGAGCAATTCGGCGGTACGTCCACCCGGCCTCCCGCATGCCCACTATACGCCCTCGCTCAAAGTCCGTCAACTGCACATACGGTTCACGTCCACGCTGTCGCGGCATGCTACCAGTGTTAAAGACTGCGATGGAGCTCCGTATGCCACGGCAAACTGGCTGACACTGACGGCGGCGGTGCACAAATGCTGCGCAGCTAGCGCCATTCGACGGCCAACACCGCGGTTCCTGGTGTGTCCGCTGTGCCGTGCGTGTGATCATTGCTTGTACAGCCCTCTCGCAGTGTCCGGAGCAAGTATGGTGGGTCTGACACACCGGTGTCAATGTGTTCTTTTTTCCATTTCCAGGAGTGTATATTTGTCCAATGAATACCCGTTTAACATCTACATTTCTTCTTGGTGTAGCAATTTAATGGCCAGTAGTGTATTAAAGAAGGCAAAACATATATAACCCAATCCATAACAGTGTTCCGCACATTCAGTCGACAGATGCAGTTTTGACAGACGCAGCTACGTCTCACTAGGAAATAGAGCGAAGAGAAACCAGCATGAACATTTTCGATTGCAGATACATGGAGCAGCAACTTGTTATGTGGGAGTAAGCATCTTGTCAATTAAAGGAGATGTAACAGCCTTATTTCTGTTTACAGTAGCATCACCACAGCTCTGGTAGCATTCCTCTTGCACAATGAAGTCCTGGTTCGATGTTAGGTAGTTTCGCTGATTTGTACGACATCTATCTTGTACTCCGCACCCCGCCCTCCCCCCCCCCCCCCCCGCCACATTATTAAAGGTGATACATGTGACATCGGTCCACTCTCGTACAGAACACTCTAGGGAATGTCTTAAGTCTGATAAATGCATTGCTTCTTCTCCTTAAAACTTGAGGAATAATATTGTTTGTAAGAACCAACAGTAATTTGGTTCAAAATGTTCAAATGTGTGTGAAATCTTATGGGACTTAACTGCTAAGGTCATCAGTCCCTACTAAGCTTACACACTGCTTAACCTAAATTATGCTAAGGACAAACACACACACCCATGCCCAAGGGTGGACTTGAACCTCCGCCGGGACCAGCCGCACAGTCCATGACTGCAGCGCCTTAGGCCGCGTAATTTGGTGATATATATATATATATATATATATATATATATATATATATATATATATATATATATGTGTGTGTGTGTGTGTGTGTGTGTGTGTGTGTGTGTGTGGTGATTGTCTCCAGGCAGCTGCGCCCGACCAGGAGGGCAGTATGTAGGGTATGGCAATGCCACTAAGTTTCCCTTTTGCATTAGCGAAGAAATGCCGAATTGAGAATCCAGCCACATACTCAGCCCTGGGGCCACAGCAGTGGAAGACTCTGGTCTCAGATACGACAGAAGTTGTGGTCGGGAGAGGTGGCAGAGGCAGTCTGCCCGTTCTCCAAGCAGCGGACTTTTGAAAAAGGAGTCTGGAGAGTTCTGCAGAACTTCGTTGTTGGTCCAGAGAGGTCCTGTCTTTCTGAGAAATACGTTAATCAGTTTGCAGGAAGCACTCTCTTGTTGCCCTTTTGTCTATCTGTGACTGATTTCTACAGACTTGAGACACTATATCAATGCCACCAGAAGGATCTCGTTGTGGATCACTAGCAGCAAGATAGAACAGACCTCTATCCGTAGCTATGGTGAGGAGTGGGAGGGAGGGATAGGGCAGGGGGTGGGGTGAGCCTGCCTCCAAGTTGGTTGGTTCGTGAGCGCCCATTGAGGAGAACACAGCTGGTACTGCTGCCCCTCTGCAATCTTCTAGGTTTGCTTTTGCAGTAGTCATGTTATTGAAATACTTTTTTCCCAATCCCCAGTATATATGTCGCATTATGACGAACCGATTGCGAGTGCTGTTTTTCTTTTTTCCTTTTTCTTTTTTAAGACGATTTCGATGTATAATTAGAAGAGTGATGCGTTTTCCATCAGCTGTGGCATCATTTATTGGCTTCGATTACCTGGGTTACTGTGTGATTGTCAAGCAGGTGCCTATATCGAACTCTATCGTCAAACAGCGATAGGTACAGCTCTCGGCTGTATGCTTACAGGTAGTACAGTTAATAAACTCCTCTCTGCCCAACACCAGCATCTTGTCAATTAAACACAATTCCCACAAAAAAATAAAGATAGTACCTTCCACCCCAGCCTTTTTCCTAGCAGCTTGTGGGTGAAGGACAAAGTCTGAGTGCATCTGCCTCTAGTTTCGAGTGGTTCTTCCAGCAGGATAACACGAGTTGGATGACATCATCAATTTTTGAATTGTATTGCGATTTTAGGTAGTCCTTGTGTAGCACTACACATATAGTTGTGTAATTAGGTCCTATCTTTATGACTAATTACCTAATTATGACCGATCATTACTTCATTTTCCCAACCTAACCTTCCTCTTTCCTGCATCTGGGCTGAGGGGGTGGAGGGCGGGAGGGGGGGGGGGGGAGCTGCAGTAGGGCTTTCCGTCCAGAAGGACCAAGGTTCAAGTCCCAGAAAGGGCTCCGCCATTGGTAATCTCCTGCGATTAACAGGTTGAGGGGGGGGGGGGGGGTAGAACGCGAGCACTGCCCTGGGACAAGGAAATCCCTACCTAAATTCGAAATTCCCGCCAAAATTCGATATTCTCGTCATAATTCTAAATTCCCACCAATAGGGTAGGTGGGTAGGAGGGAGGGGGCGGGGACCCATATACATGTTGAGAAAAGCACATGACGTTGTCAGGTAGTGGTGGTGGTGGGCGGGGTTGGGAGGATATTTCATTGCTCAATTTAATTAATTTGCATATCAAGTTTATATCAAAATTGCACCAGCACCGCCATCATCCTGGTAGAGATGTAAGCAGTGGTTCCCACGCACCTACATTCGAATGGGAGTAGCGCTCATTCGTTAAAAATTTGTTAAAATATTGTGATTGGACGAACACAGATGCGGAGTGGCAAGCTGCACCAGATTTTGGTAGAAATGATGGTGGTGGTGGTTAGTGTTTAACGTCCCGTCGACAACGAGGTCATTAGAGGCGGAGCGCAAGCTCGGGTTAGGGAAGGATTGGGAAGGAAATCGGCCGTGCCCTTTCAAGGGAACCATCCCGGTATTTGCCTGAAACGATTTAGGGAAATCACGGAAAACCTAAGTCAGGATGGCTGGAGACGGGATTGAACCGTCGTCCTCCCGAATGCGAGTCCAGTGTGCTAACCACTGCGCCACCTCGCTCGGTGGTAGAAATGAGAGACTCGTGTTTCGGAGTCGGTCCGACAAGGGCGCAGTACTCTGTACTGGTCGATACGGAATAATTGTGGAGTAGCTGCATACTTATCCAAAACTCCATATAATTTCGCGGAATTGTGTCATGCAGAAGCGCCGCCGTGGTTGCTACGACATGTCGACATCACACCTGATCAGCATAACAACACGACCAGGACAGATGGTTGCGGCCCTTATCGTAGAGCAGAGTGGCAGGATAGGTAATATACACGCGATCAGCCTTACAATTTGTAGAATTTAAACGGATGGCCATCTGCATCGATGAGCATCGCAGCACATTCTCACAATTTTTCTTTGATTAGATTCTGATGGAGAGAACGTGACCTAAAATCATGTGGTCTCATTCCGCTAAGGGAAAGTGCAAATCCAAATTCTCTGTTTTATAGTTATCGATTCATGTTATACTCCTTTTCTTTGTTAAGATTTTAATCTGTCCACACTCAAGAGACATCACCCCGTTAAAGCGATCTATGAACATATGAGATTTGGTTAAAATATGGCTCTGAGCACTATAGGACTTAACTGCTGTGGTCATCAGTCCCCTAGAACTTAGAACTACTTAAACCTAACTAACCTAAGGACATCACACACATCCATGCCCGAGGCAGGATTCGAACCTGCGACCGTAGCGGTCGCGCGGTTCCAGACTGTAGCGCCTAGAACCGCTCGGCCACTTCGGCCGGCATATGAGAATTCTCAAATGGAGTAAATGTAATTCTTTTCCAATATTTCAGACTGCATATATTGACACACCAAACCTATCTTACATCCTAGTCAAAAAGTTTTATGGCAATAGTTCGGTTCTCGTGGCTTCTGCGTTACGTCAATGAAAATGTGCTCTAGCACAACGGTGTTGCATCAGCATTGCATCGTTAACTTGATGTTATTCACATGCATAACTACTTTCTGTGAGATACGCGACCTCACCCATTCCGATTTTTCAACAGTGGCCTTGATTGCATAGTCAGATGTCATTAAGCGCATAAGAATCGCATTGGAGGAATTTATAATAGAATTCCGGGTTCAGTAAATAATTCATTTGGATATCGCCTCATGGTAGTTAAGGAGAACTTGAAGGTCGCCTCCCAGAATAGGCTACTCTCCTTTTAAAAACGTACCCTGAAATCTTCTGATACAAGAACAAGGTATTCAGATTTGTTCATTTTTCAGTATTTTGAAAGATATTTTTTTATCACACTCTGTCTCTCAGCACACAGGTAGTTTCTTACAACTGGCCAATCGCAGACTCGCGTCGCCTTAACTGATTGCGTGAATTTCCTAATCTGACGTGTTTACTTTTCACCGGGTATTACCTTCTATGGCAATAGTTCGGTTCTCGTGGCTTCTGCGTTACGTCAATGAAAATGTGCTCTAGCACAACGGTGTTGCATCAGCATTGCATCGTTAATATCTAAGTTGTATTGGGTATAAGAGTACATGGTTAGGTTCTTTAACGTATTTTCATATTAAATACAATTAGTTCCCGTTGCTACGCGCCGCTCGTATCTCGTAACACCAGCTAGTTATGAATGCTGATTCAGAGCCGCACTGGACTCCTTAGACAGGGAAATCAAACAAATATGAGAGACACCATGGAACGACAAGACAGGAGGGACGAAGAATCTGTAAGCGGCGATAACGAATTTACGATTGAGATGTCATACGGACTGCCGATTATAAATCCGCTCTCGATCAGTCAGACAGACGCGTGATTCAGAGTAATGAGATCACAGTTTCTCGTGAAGATCATTCACGGTCAGAAGATTCTGGAAACTTAGGCGAACACGTTCAACAACACGGCAGTCCGTGTGATAATCAGAACCGAACGCAAATCGTAAATCCAGTCACTGACAATTACACAAAAGATTTTGCCCGGATGCGTTCCCAAAGTAGGTGCCACGCTTTCAGAGTTAAGGGTCAAGTAGCCGTGCTTGCCGAATGAGCGACGCCACACAGTGTGGAAAATCTAGAACAGCGACGGAAAGCAGAATTAGCCGAACGTAAAGCTCAGATGAGTAAGAGTAAAGAGAATTACGTCAACAGCCGGCTGCGGTGGTCTAGCGGTTCTAGGCGCTCAGTCCGGAACCGCGCGACTGCTACGGTCGCAGGTTCGAATCCTGCCTCGGGCATGGATGTGTGTGATGTCCTTAGGTTAGTTAAGTTTAAGTAGTTCTAAGTTCTAGGGGACTGATGACCACAGATGTTAAGTCCCATAGTGCTCAGAGCCATTTGAACCGTTTTTGAATTACGTCAACAAAATGAGGACAATCATTTGGCGGTGACTACGAAGATTGATTCACTGCACGCAGACGTCTCTGAAGTCGAACAAACGACTATCTGCCAAGAGAGACACCCGTTTGGCTAGATCGAACACTGCAGTAGCTAAGAAAACGTCACTCATAGCAATAAAACGAGCAAAACATGCTGTTTGGACTGCTACAAAAGAATTGCAGGTAGTTACGAACGGGTTTACTGCAGATAAATAATATTTGACCAAAACGCCACACATCTGCAAAAAGTGGAGGAAAAATTAGAAATGGTTTCTGAATAGGTCACCATTTTTCGGGAAGAAAATGCAAATAAATTCGAAACAGTTTATCAAAGTATCAGAGTCACTGAGGATGCGTTGACAACTGGAGATGCACACTCCAACAACACAATCCCATTGATCAACAGTTCACCTGTTGTCCCAAACTCGCTTACCTCCTATGGTACCACATAGGCGGACACAAACATGTCAGAATGGCAGATTTGGTGTTTGACTTCAAACATTATCGGTCGGACAGGAAATTTTCAACGTTCAAGGAAAATGGCCCACTTCACCCCATTGCCTGGTACAGACAATTTCAGTACACGTTTCCCGCGTCTTGGCCATTGTACGCAAAATTTGAATTCTTATACATTCACATGGACGGCAGTGCGGTCGACAAAATGTGACACGCTGCAGATTGTTGGGACACCCTTGAGGCATTTATAGAAAAAATCGGGTAGATTTACTGGCCGTGAGCAGAACAATCTCTTGTCAAATAGAAATTACCATATGTCCAGTGCTAGAGGCTTAACGGAACAAAACACCCCTAAAAATGCTCGAAGTACACGCCATATTCGAAAGAGGATATCGTACAAACCTTTTATTTATCAACAAGCCTTCTTCAGGCGGCGCAAAATTCAAATGCGGATGCTTTAGACAATTTCTACAGGAATTTGCTATGGTCATAGAAAGACGCAACAAATATGAAAACAACGGATGAAACGGACAAACCAGTTATAAGTTGGGCAGGAACAACGGGCCACGTGATAACCAAAACAGGCAAAATAGTGACTACCAAATTAACGGTAGACACAATAATGGCAATGATGACTGCTATATTCACAATGACTACAGAACCCAAACTAATTGGCGGGACCAGACACAGGGTCAACAATCTAACAACGGCAATAATGGCCAGCGCTTCATAACTGTAACGGCGAGCGAGTGGAACTGCATGGCCCTAACCCACCTTCGATTTCCAATAACAATGGCAACGACAACAGCTGACGCCACAGACTTGGGAGAACCTCCCGCAAGAGTCATAATTACAGACAAATAAACAAAAATATTTATCTCATCGGCTGTGAGGACATACGGGATGTGCTCGCAGATGAGAAGAAGAAGGAGAGCAGTACTGAACTCTTTCCCATCGTCTCCATAACAGTAGGGTCAGTAGCTTTATGTACCATTATTGACAGCAGCAGCCACGTAACTATGATATCAGAGAATGGATTTCATATGTGCAACTATTAGCGCAAAAATCTGCGTTAGCTAAAGCACATAAAGTAGTTGTTGTCTTCAGTCCTGAGACTGGTTTGATGCAGCCCTCCATGCAATTCTATCCTGTGCAAGCTTCTTCATCTCCAAGTACTTACTGCAACCTACATCCTTCTGAATCTGCTTAGTGTATTCATTTCTTGGTCTCCCTCTACGATTTTTACCCTCCACGCTGCCCTCCAATGCTAAATTTGTGATCCCTTGATGCCTCAGAACATGTCCTACCAACCGATCCATTCTTCTTGTCAAGTTGTGCCACAAACTTCTCTTCTCCCCAATTCTATTCAATTCCTCCTCATTAGTGATGTGATCTACCTATCTAATCTTCAACATTCTTCTGTAGCACCACATTTCGAAAGCTTCTATTCTCTTCTTGTCCAAACTATTTATCGTCCACGTTTCACTTCCATACATGGCTACACTCCATACAAATACTTTCAGAAACGACTTCCAGACACTTAAATCTATACTCGATGTTAACAAATTTCTCTTCTTCAGAAACTCTTTCCTTGCCATTGCCAGTCTACATTTTATATCTTCTCTACTTCGACCATCATCAGTTATTTTGCTCCCCAAATAGCAAAACTCCTTTACTACTTTAATTGTCTCATTTCCTAATCTAATTCCCTCAGCATCACCCGACTTAATTCGACTACACTCCATTATTCTCGTTATGTTTTTGTTGATGTTCATCTAATATCCTCCTTTCAAGACACTGTCCATTCCGTTCAACTGCTCTTCCAAGTCCTTTGCTGTCTCTGATAGAATTACAATGTCATCGGCAAACCTCAAAGTTTTTATTTCTTCTCCATGGATTTTAATACCTACTCCGAATTTTTCTTCTGTTTCCTTTACTGCTTGCTCAATATACAGATTGAATAACATCAGGGAGAGGCTACAACCCTGTCTCACTCCCTTCCCAACCACTGCTTCTCTTTCATGTCCCTCGACTCTTGTAACTGCCATCTGGTTCCTGTACAAATTGTAAATAGCTTTTCGCTCCCTGTATTTTACCTCTGCCACCTTCAGAATTTGAAAGAGAGTATTCCAGTCAACATTGTCAAAAGCTTTCTCTAAGTCTACAAATGCTAGAAACGTAGATTTGCCTTTCCTTAATCTTTCTTCTAAGATAAGTCGTAAGGTCAGTATTGCCTCATGTGTTCCAATATTTCTACGGAATCCAAACCGATCTTCCCCGAGGTCTGCTTCTACCAGTTTTTCCATTCGTATGTAAAGAATTCGCGTTAGTATTTTGCAAGTGTGACTTATTAAACTGATAGTTCGGTAATTTTCACATCTGTCAACACCTGCTTTCTTTTTGGGATTGGAATTATTATATTCGTCTTGAAGTCTGGGGCTATTTCACCTGTCTCATCCATCTTGCTCACCAGATGGTAGAGTTTTGTCAGGACTGGCTCTCCCAAGGCCATCAGTATTTCTAATGGAATGTTGTCTACTCCCGGGGCCTTGTTTCGACTCAGGTCTTTCAGTGCTCTGTCAAACTCTTCACGCAGTATCGTATCTCCCATTTCATCTACATCTACATCCTCTTCCATTTCCATAATATTGTCCTCAAGTACATCACCCTTGTATTGACCCTCTATATACTCCTTCCATCTTTCTGCTTTCCGTTCTTTGCTTAGAACTGGGTTTCCATCTGAGCTCTTGATATTCATACAAGTGGCTCTCTTTTCTCCAAAGATCTCTTTAATTTTCTTGTAGGCAGTATCAGTATCTATCTTACCCCTAGTGAGATAAGCCTCTACATCCTTACATTTGTCCTCTAGCCATCCCTGCTTAGCCATTTTGCACTTCTGTCGATCTCATTTTTGAGACTTTTGTATTCCCTTTTGCCTGCTTCATTTACTGCGTTTTTATATTTTCTCCTTTCATCAATTAAATTCAATATTTCTTCTGTTACCCAAGGATTTCTACCAGCAGGCTAAATTCAACACAATTTGCTGTTTCGGGTTGCCTACATCAAGGACAAATATACATCAGGGGCAAGTATACATTCAGGGGCAAACCTATTGTTCTCTTTTGATTGACAGGTATTTAACCTATTGTTGTGCTAAATGGATTATGACCCTGGGGGGACATTCGGTGCTTCTGAGAAACCTCACCCCCACCCTTCCCCCTCCCCCTACGAACCCCTCAGGACACGTCCAACCGTTGAACCGACCTCTGGCAGATACAGGTACACATTCAGGCCTGAGTTATTCGAATAGCCCCCTCCCACTCTATCAGTTTGATTGACTGCTTAATTAAATTTATCAATTAATCAACCTCTCCCCTTGATAAATACCCCAACTCTCCCTTCCCACCACCAGTACCTGGAAATTGGTAGCACTGTGCTGGATCTCACGACAGAAAATTCAATTACGTAGCAGAGGTAATACTGTTTATTTATACAAAATCTATCTTGCTCATCCTTCTGTATTGTTTGGGAAGATGTAGGTCTTGTAAAAGTACATCGGAAAGAAATAATTAAATCAATCGCTTCTTTTTATTCAGATTGTGCAAGGAATATCCTCATGAAACAGTCATCACATGTAATTACACTGTTAAAAATCTTTCGATCATAAAGCACGCACCACTCACCATCCCCCATCCACTGCTCAACACAAAATGCCAGTTTGCGCCACAGCACACACAGGCTGCTCTGTCAGTGGCCACAGCATGCGCCATTGGTTCAGATGGTTCAAATGGCTCTGAGCACTATGCGACTTAACTTCTGAGGACATCAGTCGCCTAGAACTTAGAACTAATTAAACCTAACTAACCTAAGGACATCACACACATCCATGCCCGAGGCAGGATTCGAACCTGCGACCGTAGCGATCGCTCGGCATGCGCCATTGCCCAGGAGGTGTCTGCTTGGGTTCCGTGACTGACAGACCAGATGTCGCGCTAATGCCTGAACGAAAGCGTCAAGTGGCGGCAATCCTACAATGCTACAACGAGAAATTCATGTCGAAACACCTACTCTCTCTCTCACTTTCTCTCTCTCTCTCTCTCTCTCTCTCTCTCTCTCTCTCTCTCATCCAGTAGAGTGTCACTTTCAGTTGGACTGAACTGTAAACAAAGCAGCGTTAACCTGATGAACCCATAGCTGTGGATGGATTGGAAATATTCGCTCACTCTAACAGACTGACTAATTAATGAAATCGATAGCCTTTGTGTGGGACAATTTTTCCTTGCTTCCTATTGGTGGATACCAGGATTGAGATATTTAGCAAGATTCTATCCTGCAACAACCTGGTTTCCAAACCCTACTGGATTCTTTCGTCCTTGCCACCTATCGGTGGATACCGGCACAGTTAGATCATTTGGTAGGAAGTCCATCATGTTGTAGGCAGCTGAAAATTTCATATTTTAGCTGTTGCATGTTATGTTCTTAAACAATTTGTGGGAGGAGCTGGATAGACGCGCTTTCGCAATATTATTATCAGAAACAACAAATTGTTCAATCGGGAATTTGCCATTGCAGTAGGGTTTTTAAAGTGCTATACAATTCCAAAATTAGTCCTCTGCACCACATTCTGAAGGAGGAGGAAACGTCTACCATATGACAGGGTAGAGACACAACAACAATACCACTGCAACACAGAGTCAACTGTGATGTACTAAGAAGCACTTAACACAACACACTTAAACCACGATCCAGTAACTGCCATGAGTAGATGTCAGAAGGTGCTGAAGCACTCGCACATCCCATACACTCATTTTCCAGATGCCTGGACCCATGGGCGTACCCAGCGAGGGGCAGAGCGGGAGGGGGGGGGGCAGCTGCCCCCCCTCCCCCTAGAAGATATTCTTAGTTTTTCACTAGTTTACTCATTTATTTAATAAGAAATGCCGCATGTTATCTCGGATTGTACAAGTGCATTTTTGTATTTAAAATGTTTATTAAAAGCAGTTTTTCACTGGTTTACTGTTTTATTTAATAAAAAGTGCTGTATGTTGTCTCGAGTCCTTATTTCCTAAGACTAGTATGACCTGCCCCCCCCCCCCCCAGTTCAGATCCTGGGTACGCCCTTGCCTGGGCCCGTCGTATACTGTCAGTGCCGACATTCAGAGATCGGTGAAAATTACAGCCACTATCGCAACTGCAGTTATGGATGTACATGTATGCCAGAGTACACCACCTCCAGCCACGGAGGGCATTTGGGAATGATTGGAGTTGTAAGAATTCGGATGATATCAATATGTCGCTGGACACAAACACCTATCATTTTGAATCTTCCCTCATGCAACACACATGCATCCACTTCTGTCGCCGTTCAGTCAGCACACTGGTCACTTCACCATCCCCCACTGCCATGGGCAACATCAGACAGGTCAGTGCAATCTTTGTACCCATCACAGGCTAAGCTAATCCGTTATTTCTGGTTGCCAAAGCCTCATGACCACCCTTGCAGCCAGCCACAGTGCATCACGAAACAAGCAGCTGCAGCGTGGACATATACAGTAGTTCTAAACAATTCCACCCAACATAGACATAGTGGTTTAAAAAAATCTACTTTACCCAATCTAAGGCAGAGATGTTGTTGACCATACTCCACGATTTTCTCAAGTGAAATGTAGATTTCTACATTTTATACGATCTATTTTCTAAGACAGAAGAAATCGAGGCATACATGCATTCTCACATCGTTAAAAATAACGTTACCTGTTGTGAAAATCCTATAACAGTATGGCATAGGCTACATTTCCTCTACGTTTTTTCTGATCAGGTAGGAAATAATCTTTTCTGATCTGTTACGTCATGCATCACAGGACTAGAATATTAAACCCATTTTTGGCTTACGACAGATTGCTAAGATCTATCTCTGTCACAAGAAACCACCTCACTTTAGAACTCATGCTTAAAGTACCGTAACCAAACGCCCCATCACATATGAAGTGTCTTAAGGTAACAGCACAAAGAAGTTGTAAATATCAGGTTAGTACAACATATCACTCAATAAACTGGATAATACGTCTGATTTTATTACGATGGTCTTCTATCCCCGTGCAAGTGAGAGACTGAAATGTTGCTGAGAGATATCACCACAGAAATCTGCTGTACCCTAGCCGTCACCTCCACCCGCATGGTGGCACGACACTGACATCAGATTTATAGGCTAATTAACTAAATTGATCATGAGAGTCAGTTTGCATGGCAGGATTCGACTGCTGGTAACATAGATTTCGTGTAAGTACCACCGTATTAAAAACACAATCACAACAACTATGTTACAAGCCACCCTGCATAAAATGCGGTCCTGGTTCTACAGGCACATGCAAGAGTCGCTGATAGCGTTACGCTTTCTGGTAGAAAGTCTGTCTGCGACTTTAACCCAAGTCTTTCCATTCAACCATATACTTGCGCTGGATGCTATGGACACGTCTTAATGATTACAGCCACTGGTGAATCATATTCGTGCCACACTCATGTCTCGAAACGAGTCACCTTTGTTGAACCTATCTGCTACAGCAAATCTCCAACGTGGCTTTAGACAGTCCCTCTGCACCCAGTAACTGTTCTTCAGTCTCTGTCCAGCTCTCCCTGCAGCTTCGTCCATGTGATTGTCCCAATTTAAGTCGAAACTGAGCTGAAGTCAGAGAGCGCTATATCTATGACCTTCTGCATCCTGTGGCGAAACATACTGACCTAAGTAAATGCGAGAGGATCGTATTTTTTGACCAATTGGCGGAATTTTATCGCAGTTCCACCAACAGTGTACGACGTGTAAGACCGGCGCCATAATGAAGCTCACTCCTGCAACATAAGGAAGTATAAAAGACAATACAGGAACTGGAAGTTGTAACGGAACATATTAAAGGCTTTACTGTACCGAAGTATGCGATACCCTCCAAATTCAACCAGTTTAACGAGTATTTATGATTATAGAAAAGTTATTGTGTATGTTAACAATGATTGCATAACATGTCTGCATAAACAGTCAACCCATTAAATTATACTGAGTAACTGACCTACACAAAAGTTTATATCACTTGATCACTGATACAGCAAATGTCATCATGTAAAAACACTAAGTTCATCTTAAATAATTAATATGAAGTACGAAAAATAGTGGCCAACTTTGGTATTTTAGATCTCCTTAAACAAAAATCACCCAGTGAAACCTATTTGTTCACTCGGAGCGTTTTCACTCAGTATTCACGTAAGCAATTCTATTTTAGACGAAAACCAATGTAATTCTTAATAATTCATGTTATTTACTTATTTATGCAAATTAGAGAAGTCAATTGACAAACTTCTAAAAAATGGCCTTTTTGTAACAGAGAATTATTCTGTCAAGTCAACAAATCTGTCTGTCATTTTAATAACATGTTAAATTATGTCACTCGATGCAAATTAATAACTTTTCTGCACAAATTATGATAACAGATGTACATGTGACTTATAAACTATATCTCTTTTTAGTAGTTCTTTGACAATGTTATAAATACGAGCAGCAAGAAGGGTCGGGAGGCAGTCGGAATGTCACTTTGGAAAAGTGTGTTTGTGTGTTATTGTTTGAGGTGGATAAACACTGCAAAGAACATGTAACGGAAGTACTACTTTGTGTTGAGTCATGGTCTTTGGTTGACAGTGGAATTAAGATGGCCACCAGAGTAATAAATATTTGAAGTTTACATATTTGTTGGTTTCGCTCGTTCTTTATCATCAAAAGCACATAAAAAACACGGGACCTCATATTTTTAACCCTAGACAACCAGATTTAGAGCCAGCATCAGCATCGAGAGACAGCAGCGATCCAGCAAGTAGCAGCGATTACCACAACACAATGCATTTTAATGGCGCCAACTTAACATCAAGTGCTAACAAGCTCCGTAAATGGGAGTGAAATAGTGCGATTATAGCAATTAGCAATATCTACGACTAGGCGACCATTACAAAGTAGAACTGGAAGAAAGATGAGGGTTTTGCTACTGCATTGCTGTGCGTCTACATACAGGTATTGCATGCTGAAGGAGATCTGTGGCCCTCAGACTCATTCACGTCTGTCACCCAAACATTCTACCACTGTCATTTCGTACCGTCTCACAGAAAAACTATGAACTATAAAATTCCTCTAACTTCATCTGACGGAAAACTCAACGAGATTTTACTGCATCTCTCTCTTCCAATATATCGAAATCAAACCCTATCTGTGTGCTAGCATTGAGCTTGTGTGGTGATCATATTAAATTTACTATTCTGACATCGCCCTCACAGTATATATTTTCTTTAATGTCGTTTGTTGTTAGCAATATTAGCCTATTCCCAAGTGTTAGCAGCTTTCACTCAGTTAATACTAGGCAGAAATCAAATCTGCATGTGGAACACACTTCCTTGACTCGCGCAGAAAGGAGTGCAGTATTCTGCTGCATCCATTTTCAATAAGCTACCACAAGAACTCAAAAATCTTAGCAGTGGCCCAAACTCTTTAAAGTCTAAACTGAAGAGTTTCCTCATGGCTCACTCCTTCTATTCTGTCGAGGAGCTCCTGGAAGAGCTAAAAAATTAAGCAAATTCCAGTGTGACATTGTTGATTTTCTTTATTTAAACTCACGACTTGTCGCCTGAATATGTTTTTTATATTTCATTTTATCTGTTACTACTACCGTGTTATAATTTCATGTATTGACTCGTTCCATGACCATGGAGACTTCTCCTTAATTTGGTCCCACGGAACAATAAATAAAGTATTGATCCATTTGATCAGTGGCCAGTGATCGAAGTCGCATGCACAGCCTAGTGAAAAGTTTCATCGCCTGTGTGTCAGATGGCCATATCCCACAGACTGGCAGTCGCAAGACAGGGCCCCTGTTTTGTTGTCTGATACATTGTTCTTCTGCTGTTACACGTCCAAACGGTGTATTATTACAGCTTTGTACACCGCCATACATTTTGTTTTCTCCACCATGACTGCAAGGTCTGTGTCAGGTTCTAAACTGACATTAACACGTGTTGACCCATTGTCTCCCACAGAAAACTGGACATCACATGGCGTAAATGATGTTGCTGCTGCTTCCACAACATACCCACTGGATGGTTAATATAAAAGACAGTCACAATATAAGGAAACTGGAAGAGTTTTGCTGTATTGTGGAACGTTTCCCAACAGCTGTTTGAAGATGATTGATGACCTCTACATTTAAACTCATTATTCACAGTGATGGGGTATCAGATGCTTTGGTGTTCCATTTCGATTGATCCCTCATATAGCAGTCATGAACGTAATCACGGTTTTGGTGCTGGCCATTCTCATAAGGTGTTGCCTCTCGACCAAGACTGTTACTCCACCTCAGACAAGTCATATCAGTGAGTCATTATGTGCTAATCAACAGCATACCAGTGGGCAGATGTGTCTCCGCATGTGTTGTGGACGGCTCCCATGACTCTTCCCTACCACTAGTAGATCCATAGAACACATCTCCAGACGTAGCATGTGGTTGATCCATCTTCGATCCCTATCCCAGGTGTGACGTGTTGTGGTTCTGCCTCTGAACATCACCCTGGATATTACATCATATCCCAGATGCAACGTGTTGTGGATGCACATACTGAGACTCTGCATCCCAACATTGCTCTCGATATAATGCATGACAGAACCATACTCGAACACTAATGCGGGTCCATTTTGGGACATGGAAGCCATGTGTAACACATGCACAGACACAGACATATAGAAAACAGAGCAAACACACTGTAACTGTAGAATATGTAGTTGGAGGTGACTGGATGCATTTGAGTACAGTGCTATACTATGCCACTCAACCAAAAAAAAAAAAGTTCATTTGCCCTAGGTGTAGGCAACTGTACTACATCTACAAGCAATTTCAGAATATGACACGAGAAGTGATGTCATGATCGAATAGGTAGAAGTAACATAATATCGATAAAATTACGAAAAATTACGGAAAACACGTATAAATTGAGGGAAAATACGTCGAAATGCGGGGAAATTGAGGGAGCACATGTGTCCCTTCTGCTTGGTGCAGAATGAATATTGTCAGTGGCACCTCCCCAGTTAAAGTGTTCAAAGATGTGCTGACGAGAACAACATGAACACCACCAAAATAACATTTGAATACTTACGTCCTAAACAAAATTCAGAAGCAAAAAAAAAAAAAAAAAAAAAAAGAAATCAGAAATCTTAATAGCGGTCTAAGTAGGACACTAGATAAGGATAAACAGGGGCCTAACCTAATACTGGGATATCATTGAGTCCAGCGACAGCCATTTTTAATTGACGTCACAACGGCATGAGCCAGAGAAAAGAACTAAATTTTTAGCCTAGTATATACAAGAAAAGCATGCTACTATTAATATGTCATTTGTCTATGAGGACCAGCATGGCCAGCGTTCATTCCCGAAAGTGTTTCACATAGCTTACGTGATGTAACCCAATAGTCTTGTTTGTGACTATATAAATTCTAATTATAGCGAGTTTGCATGGGCTACTCTCCAGATACAGAACGGGTCACTGTGAACGGAGAAGAACTTGTGGCATTTGGGCTGAGCTTTGTTGGATTGTAGGGATGATTTGAGTAGTACTTTTTCGGTCATGTGTAACTCTCTAACGTCCCCTTCTTATCGGGATGTGTAACTCTCTAACGTCTCCTTATCAGGGAGCGTTTTAATTCTGAGCGCCGCTGCCTTGTTTGCCTCCGTAGTGTAGTGGTAGAGTTACCGCCTGCCACTCAGGGGGCCTGGGTTCGATACTCGGCATGGGACTAGGTGTTGTGTGTCCTTCATCATCATTTTCATCATCATTGACTCGCAAGTCGCCGATGTGGCATCACCTAAAAAGGACTTGCAATATGGTCGTCTTTGTGCCTAGCACATGCTCCACGGGACCCATTGATGCCCAAATGAATGTTCCCTGGAGTATAATGGAGCTGCCGCCAGCTTGTCTCCATCCAACAGTACAGGTGTCAAAGAACTGTTCCCCTGGAAGACGACAGATTCGCATCCTCCCATTGGCATGGTGAAGAACGTAGCAGGATCCTTCAGGCCATGTAACGCTCTTTCGTGGTGTTAACATTGCCATACGCGTGGGTCGTCAGCTGCGGAGGTGCATCGTGCACTGTGTGTTCAGGTACACTTGTACTCTGCCCAGCATTAAGGACTGATGTTAGTTCGCCGCCTGTCCTGTTTTATTAGTCTGTTCAAATGGTTCAAATGGCTCTGAGCACTATGGGACTTAACATCTGAGGTCACCAGTCCCCTAGAACTTAGAACTACTTAAACCTAACTAAGCTAAGGACGTCACACACATCCATGCCCGAGGCAGGATTCGAACCTGCGACCGTAGCGGTCGCGCGGTTCCAGACTGAAGCGCCTAGAACCGCTCGGCCACGGCGGCCGGCTTTATCAGTCTGTCCAGCCTGTGATGTCTGACATCTGAAATGAAGTGTGGCCGCCCAAACCCAAGACATCTGGATCTGGTTTCACCTCCGTTTCACCGGATGTTGAAGATGCTCACCACAGCACTCCTCAAACAGTCAACAAGTAGTTCAGTTTCCAAAGTGCCTGTGCCGAGTCTCTGGGCCATCAAAACCTACCCTCAGTCAGATAGATCGCACGCCTTCCCGTTCTACACATGGACAGCACGCTCACTGATAATACGTGCACCATGTGTGTGTCTGACTAGCAGTCATTCCTTGGCAGATGACACTGCTAACGCCTGGACGGATTTTTGCCGACAGTAGGTCGGTGTTTTAACTGATAGGTGTATTTAATTTCGGTGCTATCTAAGATTATGAAGTCCATCATACGCAGCACAACTTTTGAAAGGGCAAGTCAACGACAACAACAGTAATTGACGTAGTTAAAACAATAACGCAACAATTTGAAGACAAGGAGGCAACAGCCCTGGTACTCTGTGACCTTGGCAAGGCATTCGACTGTGTCTCAAATAAGGCCCTGCTCCGCAAGTGGGAGAACATCAGAATGTGATTTAATCCAAACGAATTCTATATTGTGACCAGTCTTTTTCACTTGACGGTAATGATCTGCTATATGTAGGGTGTGTTTATAAGTTCCTTTATTCCATTTACTCCAATTCTGGCAGCTAATAGATTTCAGAACGCTTTGCGAGTCAGTTATTATTACTGCTTTGGTAATTCGGCGAGTGTATAGATATTTAACTACCTGAGGAGCAGCAAATAGTTCAGCGAGAAACATGGAAGTGTCACCTAATAGTTGAAACGTAATAAACATTCGTGCATTTGTAAAAAGATCGATGCACGAAGCTTACAAATACCACTGTGATACCTTAGCATAGACCTTACTTAGAACCCAAGAAAATTCTGGTCTTACGTAAATCTGTTAAGTGGGTCTAAGGCTTGCATCCATTCACTAGTTGACCAGTCTTGTATGGCAGTTGAAAATAGCAAAAGTAAAGTCGAAGTTTTAAATTTTGCATTTAAGAAATCGTTCATGCAGGAGAATCGTAGTGACATAGTCGTTTGACCATAGCAAAGACTCCTGTATGTCCAGATGGAGTCCCAGTTAGGTTTTACAAAGACTACGCTACAGCACTGGCCCCTTACATAGCTTGCATTTATCGTGGAACTCTCGCCCAGCGCAAAGTCTCAAGCGGCTGGAAAAAAGTGCAGTTGACTCCTATGTACAAGAAGGGCAAAAGAACTGATCCAAAAAATTACAGATCAACATCTTTAATATCAGTTTGCTTCAGCATCCTTGAACATATTCTCAGTTGGAATATAATAAATTTTCTTGAGAAGGAAAAGCTTCTGATCACAGATAAGCATGGTTTTAGAAAACAACACTTGTGCAAAACTCAGCTCAACCGTCTCTCACATGAGATCTTGTGAAACATAGATGATAGATGATAGGCAACAGGTGTATTCCATATTCATAAATTTCTGTAAAGCAATTGACATGGTCCCACAGTGCTAACTGTCTACAAAGGTATGAGGGTTGCACCAAAAGTAAGGTTCCCATATTTTTCACAAATAGAAAACATTGTTTATTGTTGTTAATTTATACACCGTTGAAAAGCTTACGCTTTTGTCTATTTTTCAACTTAGTCTCTATTGTTTTCGACACACTTTTGAAGACGGTGCTCCAGCTTTTGTTTTCCTAAGTAGAAGAAGTCTCCCTTCAACCCACTGAGGAAGCGTGTGACCTCTGCTTGGACTTCATCGTCGCTCTTGAAGCGTTTGCCACCTAACTGATCCTTTAGCTTGGGGAAGAGGTGATAATCGCTGGGGGCTAAGCCTGGGCTGTATGGGGGATGGGGTATAACAGTCCGCCCAAATTTCTTCAAAAGCTCCTGTTTTTGACGAGCGGCCTGGGGTAGAGTGATGACCTGAAGAAGCACTACTCCCGCCATCAGTCGTCCTCTCCGGTGATTCTGGATTGCTCACCAGAGTTTGTTCAATGTTTCACAATATCTGTCTGAGTTTATTGTCGTCACAAGTTGCATGAAAGCGATGAGGAGTACCGCCTTCCAATCTCAAAACACAGTCGCCATAACCTTTCCTGCCAACAGCGTTTGTTTGAATTTCTTTGGTGGCAGTGAACCAGATGACGCCACTGACGAGATGGTTGTTTTGTTTTGGGCTGTAATGACACACCTACGTTTCATGTCCTGTGACGATAGAGTCCAACAATTTCTCCTTGTTGCCTTCCCCCTCACATTGTTGAAGAAACGTGCGAGCACAGTCAAGGCGTTGCTCCTTGTGTCCATCAGTCAGAATCCGGGGTCCCAGCGAGCACACACCTTGCGATAACCCAACGTTCCTGTTTCTGTTCTTTCACTTGTGCCGAGGGAAGCTTCAGGAATGCGTTCAACAAGTTCACAGACAGTGACCATCTGATCTTTGAGCAGCTCAGTGTCGATCTTCTGGACAATCGCATCCGAAAAAATGGTTCAAATGGCTCTGAGCACTATGGGACTCAACTTCTGTCGTCAACAGTCCCCTAGAACTTACAAGTAATTAAACCTAACTAACCTAAGGACATCACACACATCCATGCCCGAGGCAGGATTCGAACCTGCGACAGTAGCGGTTGTGCGGTTCCAGACTGTAGCGCCTAGAACCGCTCGGCCACTCCGGCCAGCATCGCATCCGGAACAGGTGGTCTTCCACTCCATTCTTCATCGTTAACTTCCATGCGACCTTCAGCATTTGCTCCATTTGCGGATGTGCTGAATGGACATGCACTCTTCACCATAAACTGCAGTCAGTTGCCAATGAATCTCCATAGGCAGCAACTTCCTTGTGTGGAGAACCGGATTACTGCTCGAACCTTGCACTTGGCGGGAGCGGCGATCAACGCTTCCATCTCTGACAGCTGCCAAGCCAACACTGAGCGATGTAGCGAATCGCGGGCGGGCAGGCACGAGAGTGGGGGAACCACTGCGAACGCCACTGTTGTCGGATTTAGCCTAGCACCTTCCCCCGAGGCTGTAATTCATTGGGAACCTTAATTTTGGTACAACCCTCATACAAGTATGTGGAGCAGTCCTCAAACATGTGAGTTTCTAGAAGATCTCTTAAGTGATACAACCCAGTACATTGTCCTCGACAGCGAGTGTTTGTCAGAAACAAGAGTATCATCGGTATTGTCCCGGGAAGTGTGATAGGATGGCTGTAATTTTCTGTATACTTTAATGATCTGGTGGATATGGTACGCAGCAATCTGCAGTTGTTTGCTGATGGTTCTGTGGTGTACATTAAGGTGTCGAATATAAGTGACTGTAGGAAGATATTAGACGACTTAGACAAAATTTCTAGCCGATGTGATGAATGACAGCTAGCTCTAAATGTACGAAAGTGTAAGTAAATGCAGATGAGTAGGAGAAACAAACCCATAATGTTCGTGTACAGCACCGTCGAGAAAATATCTAGGCATAATATTGCAAAGCAATATGAAACAGAATGAGCATGCAAGGATTGTAGTAGGGAAGGCAAATGGTCGACTGCGGCTTATTGGGAGAATTTTGGGGAAGTGTGGTTCATCTGTAAAGGAGACCGCATGTAGGACACTAGTGTGAGCCATTGTCGAATACTGTTCAAGTGTTTTGGATCCGCTCTCAGTCGGATTACAGAAAGACATCGAAGCAATTCTAGAGAGGTGAATCTAAAACTCAAATGAGAATCACTGGAGGAAAGGCGACGTTCTTTTCGAGGAACACTATTGTGAAAATTTAGAAAACTGGCATTTGAGACTGACTGCAAAACGATTCTAGGGCCGCCAATGTATATTTCACGTGATAACCACTATTAGAGAGGCTGGGGCTCGTACGGATGCATATAGACCTAGGTTTTTCCTCACCCTATTTGTGAGTGGAACAGGAAAGAAAAATGTTCAATGTGTGTGAATTCCTAAGGGCCCAAACTGAGGTGAGGTCATCGGTCACTAGACTTGCACACTACTTAAACTAACTTATGCTAAGAACAACATACACACACACACACACACACACACACACACACACACACACACACACCAACGCCCGAGGGAGGACTCGAACCTTGACGTGGTGCCTCAATCCGCGCATCCACTGCGCGCGGCAAACAGGAAAGGAAATGACTAGTAGAGATAGAGGGTACCCTCCGCCGTGTACCATATGGTGGCTTATGGAGTATGTATACAGATGTAGATGTAAACTTCGTTTCTCCCACAGTTTGTGAGCAGAAGAAAGCGCATCCTGTGTAACGTTCAAAATACATTTTAGAGCCATCGATATAAATTTCAATATAGTTGGCCCACTTATCTGTCAGGTACAATGTAAGTGAAAACTGCACACATCCTTCTCCGATTCTGGAACAATCAACATCTGCCAGAGGAATGAATTGAGAAGAGCCATGACAATCAGACAGGAACACTGAAAGGACTTCAGTTAGGTGAAATTTAGTATGCAGGCGTTTGCATCGTTCGTACCATTCACAGAGAAGAAGCTGCATTTTCCTTGGATGCCAATTATTCCCGATGTCAGTGTGAATTACACACTTTCTGTTAAGCAGATGGGAGGTATATGCCATTCTTTGTAAAACATAATGATCACAAAGCATTCTTTGGCGAAGATGAAAAGGCATTTCTCTTTCTTACAGAAGAAGGTTGTTAGTTGGGCAGGAATACATGGCTCCAAGACAAGCGTGTAAGTTTTTCTACTCTAGTCTGTCAAGCAGCACTAAGTACTTTTTAGCAACAATGTGCGATATAAAGTACTCAGAATGTTGGGATCAGCCTACACCATACCCTCGTCACTGATCTCATAAGGTTTAACGCTGTTTTGCAGGTACTGACGATGGTTTGAATGTGAGGTCCACATCTCATTCGAGAATCGAGGAGAACGCCAAGAAATCTAGTCTGCGAATTTATTGGTATTTTATGAGCAGAGAGTCGGACATTGTGCATATAGCCTAGTATAGTGCATTTTGTGAAGGGTACAATTACCGATTTTTCCAGAGATATATGCAACCCATAGCTGTGAGATGTTTGATCCAATACACCTATCGCATTTGACAGTTCACACAGAGCCAGATCCTGAACGCTGGTCTGCACATACATACAAATATCGTTTGCATACTGAAGAATTTTTGTAGTATACAGCACAAAGAGTACGGGGCTGAGGATCACTCCTTGTGGGAGGTCTGTTGTAAGATGACATGATCCAATTCCAAACCCATATGTGTCTTTCAGTAAGGGAAGTGCTAATTCCATTAATCAGCTATGGTGTAATTCCAGCAGTTACCAGCTTCCAAGCAACATACATATGTCAACATTATCTTGTGAACCAAACTTTAAGAAAGACAGATATGACATAATGTTGGACGCCAGTAGTAGGGCAAAGTGGACACGGCCCCACGTTGCATTGTTGCCAAATTTATTCAAGATAGTGGGTCCAAGAAGGCAGCAATGGATGTAGCAATGTCGCAATGATGTCATGGCGGGAAGTTCTAATTTTGGTGGGAGAATAGGTCAATTGGGCTATCTCCACTAACCTAACCCCCCCTCCCTTCCCCTTCTCCCCTCCTATCTGGAAAGTGGCGGGAAAAGGACTCATTGTGTGCGGAGCTGTCAGATAGGATGGACATAAGTCTTTATTTTGTATGCATTGTTTATTTAAACAATTTGAGTTATCATAGGCAGTAGCTCCATCCAACGTGTTCACCATGAAGACCGAACTCCAACTGACCTAGTTCAAACACAACTACTCAGTCTGTGTCTAGCTGCTGGACTGGGAGGACAGACATAATTGTTTACTGTGTGCAGAGAGTGAGATGTCTGTCTGGAGAAGGAGTAGTTTAACAGCTATATTAACTGTAACCATGCACCTGAGGACTGTGTCAATAGCAATGACGTTGGGTGCAGACGAATACTTTCATGAAGTAATGAAGATTCAGCAGCATAGAGCTAAGTTACACTTTGCAACTCATGCTAATAAATGCATATGCCATAGCTGTAGATCATTCGATGAAGTGCAGTCAGTCTTCCAAAGTGCAAGAGGCAAGACTTTCACTCCAGTTTGTGTGCTCCACTGGAAGAGAGACCACATGCCAGCTTATGAAATGGCCACATATCTCCTGTCATGTTGAAAGTACCCGCGGCCTTCGTCCTCCTTCCCATCCATGGTGCACAGATACCCTTGGCTTCAGTAGTTATTATATCTGGTGTTGCGGAATATGGCCACATACATAACTTGAAGACGTTGTAGGAACAAAAAGTACCATTGCACAAAGAGGGATACAACTTTGCAGATGATGTGAGAATATTTAAACAATTCTGAAGAGTATCACCACCGCCACACTCGAACACGGACTCTAAAAAAGGATCACTGCACATTTGTGAAACCTTCCTGAGACACTTCACAGGCTTTTGTGGGAAATAGATTCCGAAATCGATATCAGCAGCAATATCTGATTTTACACAACAAAAACGACAATATTTGGAAGTCGAAATAAATATTTCTGTAACTCTAAATGAGACTCACACTATGAAGTTCGGAGTGGATGCTCAGTTTGAGATGCCATGTCACTGATTGTCTGGCTCCTCCTGCCGTTGGTCTGAGTACTCCCTCGGGGATGGTTGTGTTTGTTGTTCTTAGAATAAGTTAGTTTAAGTAGTGTGTAAGTCTAAGAAGCGATGAACTCAGCGGTTTGGTCCCTTAGGAATACACATTCTCTTGAACATTTCTTATGCACACCACTTTTCGAGTTTTAGCTGCTTGTTTGAAGGCACTACTGGAGAGAGAGAAAAATATTAGGGTCCTATAGTTGCTAAGGTGCTTATCACTTTTCTGAAACGATGAGTGGGCTTAGTTTCATATTTGCTGCTGCTGGAGTCAGAGCCATTAGTTTCATCATTTCTCGAAGCACAATCTAGTGTTTAAGTACAGACGGGAAACTCGGAACAATTACACAAATAGAATTCGAAGCACTATCCTACAGACGAGAAAAATGGCAGGAATTATCGGTAAATTTTCGAAGTCCTACAGCTGCTGGTCTGAAGATGCTCTAAACCGACAATGATGGATGTGGGACAACATCCCGCCAGAGATGGTCTGTTTGGATGTGTTCCAGAACACTTGAGCAAAAAACACATGTTATTCTCAGACGTCACAGAACATTCCATAGATACCTTCTCTCCGTCTTGTTTGAACCAGAAGAGGCTCCTATGCCCTGCACAAAGGATGTCTTACGAATGGAGCATTCTGATTGGGTCTTACTGAATTTGCGCAGCAAACTTCTACTGCTGCTGGTGTGGGAACACTGTCCGCTATTTTCTGCAGACAAACAAACTACAAGACTTTCAGCGGAAAAGCTATTTTGAACACATCGATAAACACATATAGCAGCTATATTACACTGACAGTTAAACCCTGAAAAAGTGTTCTACAGTTCATGAAATACTTAACTACCGCCAAAGACACTCCCTTAATTACATTGCTCTGCTATTGCCGAGGAAAGCTTGAATTTGTCAGTGTGAAACCGATCTCCATCTGGGCTATGTCACCTCGTACCATATCAATGTAGTAAACACAATTTGTATCCTGCACCATACAAAATCACCTCTTCTGCATCCTGCATATAGCTATCGATCACCAGACAAGATATTTCCCACCGCGTCCAACGATCACGAATCAACTGCCTCCAGACACGCTTGTCTGGTATGCCATCAGAGTGCCCTCAGTGGACTGCGACCATTCTCTGACCTGTTGTACAAAGGCTGGGCTGGTTCCTATGGCAAAAAGGACCTTATTGTTTCTGAATCTGACTTGCTTCCTTTGTTACTTTCCACACCCATCTCCAGACTCTGGGATAACTAGAACATATGTATTTACACATGGTTTGCCAGAATATCATATCATTTACGCAATAGTTCTCGATATCAAGCACATAGCAATATGCTACAGATCGCTTGCACAGCATAATTCCGAATTTAAAGACTGGAAATTATATCTCTAGAAACCCGAAACTTTTGCGAGATGCAGCAGGTTGTGACAGTACATCACATAAATGGACATTTGGAGAAAGGGAAAAGAAGTTTTTGTTATGCAACATGTGAACCATAAATTATCTAAAGACTAAGTACGTCAGTGCGATGTATAACAAATAGTAAAGAATGTAAATTATTATTATCAAATATCGATGTAATTAACAACGAACCACTTTTTGTATAATCTCTGTGTAACATAGGCCTTGAAGATCAGAGACAATGCTTTAATTGATCTCTCCTCCTGTTTCTGTTTCGTCTAGCGGTAGGCCGCCATCGTAGCGCTAGATGATATTTAATGTAAGTTTTTTCTGTATTTTTGCAAAGTATAATAGAAATTGTTATTAGAAAGTGTGTATTATTGACTTAGTTGTCACCTCTCATGGTCGCAACCATTAATTCTCAGTAACCAAGTTTTTTTCAGAAGTTCGAGTTGTAGGGAGCTCTTCTTCCCTAACAGCATTTGATCGCCCATTACGCTGACTATCTTTTATAATTAATAATTCATGTTATAATATTAAATGTAAATGCGAGAGACTTCTCAATTTTGATCTTTCATTAATTTCAAAGTTAAAAAAAGTAGTGAGAGATTTCATTTACTAAAATTCACAGCACTGAATGAGTTCAGTATGTTCTATTTTGGCCGCTTAATGGCAGATGAGATTCTCTCCTGTTTTGCCTTGCAAATAATGAACAAGAAATATTGAAAATCATTCCATTCAATAAGCTTGGCTATATCTCAGTTAATCTTTTTGAAATTTGGTACATAAATAACCAGTAGCCCCTGAGACCCACATTAATAATTACAATTTGCGTAAGAATAAGTATATTTCTTTTCCAAATAGCAGTGCTCACGCAAACTCTATATTAGAGAAGGCGGTGAGTCGCTCGTTGTGTTTAAAAAATATTATATCATGCGTACTTTGGGGCAGTCGATGTCCATACGAGTGTTATCGCGGTATAAGTTAATTAAAAGTCTCATGCTAGCCCGCAATTTTTAAAGACACCCCAACCAAAATCATAAAATATAATTATAAAAATAAAAATATATAATTATCCAGTGATAAGTGGTCCCATATATAATTATACTGTGATAAGGTGAAACGTGAGAGAAACAACCGAGTAACTAGAAACTTAACTCGTCTGTGAAGATCTTTACGTGAAAATTCGAGAAAAATAGAGGAAACCGATTGTTCCGTTCGTATTTTTTTAACGAATACCGATGTGAATGATACAACAGATTCCAAATCATCCTTCCACTTTACAAAGTCAACTGAGGTATTTCTTATGTCTAGAGAACCAGCAATTGTGTCTTCCATCCGTCTTTCACTATCTAGATGTACACAATGCACACAGAGTCAGTGTTCTCTCAACCAAATAAAGACGAGAAATGTGTAGAAGCAGACAACCAGACAATTTACAAGGTAGGGAATAATGGTCCAGCGCAAACACACATCCATATTGAATCTTCTCAAATTCCCATGAAGAACATATGAGATCGTGATGAGCGCCCTACACTTACTTAGTATTAGTTCGCTATTCAGCCACCAAGGGGGCGACATGGTCAGGTCATCTATATTCCTGTACTAGAGCCACCATCTGTAGTTCGGGCGGCTCCCGCCGGATATGTCAATTGGTCCAGCCACAGGCTACCGCCGCAATGCGAGCTCCCACACCCCAGACAGAATAGTCCTAGGAAATGAGCCACATATATTTTATCACAGTACTTACAATTAAATATTATGATTGACCCTCAATATGATGGCATTAGACAATAAGTATCTGTCCATTCTTGTAGCTGTACTTAATTTTCCACATACAAAAAATCTTTCATTCCCCTTATGGCTATCACAATTTCCCATGTCAAATCCATACCTTCCCTGACGAGAGGACAAAGCCAGTTTCTTTGTACATCTCGGAAAACACACATACATTATAAGCCTGCTGATCATGGCGAACCTATCACATATCCCCTACTACTAACAAGGGAACCTCCCCATCGCACCCCCCCCCCCCCCAGATTTAGTTATAAGTTGGCACAGTGGATAGGCCTTGAAAAACTGAACACAGATTAATCGAGAAAACAGGAAGAAGTTGTGTGGAACTATGAAAAAAAATAAGCAAAATATACAAACTGAGTAGTCCATGCGCAGATATGCAACATTAAGGAGAATCTGAGCAGAGTAGCGCCGTAGTCCCGTGGTTAGCGTGAGCAGCTGTGGAACGAGACGGTCCTTGGTTCAAGTCTTCCCTCAAGTGAAAAGTTTAATTTTTTATTTTCAGACAATTATCAAAGTTCAGGCACTCACACATAATCAACTTCGCTCTCCAAAATTCCAGGACATGTTCAGATTTGCTTGGACATGTGCAGGATTTGAGGGTCTACACACGGAAAAATTTGAAAACGTTAAAAACATATGTTTTGACAGAGCACAGGGAAACCCGTGCGACTGTGAAACTGTTGCATTCATTTGTTGCAGTTTATGTGACAAACTCTTATGTTTTCAACACTTTTTTGGGAGTGATTACTACATCCACAACAAGAAAACCCAAATCGGGCGAGGTAGAAGAATCTTTTTAACCAATCGCCAAGTGTACAAGTTAGGTGGGTCGACAACATATTCCTGTCATGTGACACACATGCCGTCACCAGTGTCGTATATAATATATCAGACGTGTTTTCCTGTGAAGGAATCGGTTGACCTATGACCTTCTGATCAAATGTTTTCGGTTCCCATTGGAGAGGCACGTCCTTTCGTCTACTAATCATACGGTCGCAAAACACAGACACTAAACTTATTACAGTGAACAGAGACGTCAATAAATGAACGGACAGATCATAACTTTGCAAAAATAAAGAAAGTAAAACTATTAACTCGAGGGAGGACTTGAACCAAGGACCTCTCTTTCCGCAGCTGCTCACGCTAACCACGGGACCACAGCGCTCCTGAAACCAGGTTTTCCTTGATGTTGCCTATCTTGCGCATGGACTACTCAGTTTGTATATTTTGCTTATTGTTTTTCATAGTTCCACACAACTTCTTCCTGTTTTCTCGATTGATCTGTGGTTCAGTTTTTCAAGGCCTATCCACTGTGCCAACTTATAACTAAATCTAAGGGGGGTGCGATGGGGAGGTTCCCTTGTAAGTATAATACTTTGACAATAAGTGAACGCTGGCAATATCAAACAAAATGGTGCAAATGGCTCTGAGCACTATGAGACTTAACTTCTGAGGTCATCAGTCGCCTAGAACTTCGACCTAATTAAACCTAACTAACCTAAGGACACCACACACATCCATGCCTGAGGCAGGACTCGAACCTGCGACCATAGCGGTCGCTCGGTTCCAGACTGTAACACCTAGAACCGCACGGCCACTCCCAATATCAAACAATACTGATCATAAATCCGCGATGGATGGATATGTCTCATTTGTTTTTTATTGCGAGTGGTACCTGTGTCTTAGGAAGAGAGACATAATCGTCTTATAAGCCATCAGATGTTAAAAAACGATCGCAGTGGCTATGTTACTGCCACAACCCGTCTTGGTTCTACAGACACACACAAGTATTGCTAACGATATCCAAGTTAAAAACTATACAAGCTTTAAACATCGAGGTATGGTATTGCTTCCAAATGAAGTGTCTCTCCACACAAATACCGCGACATTGAATATTGACGGTGATCGTGGAGTGTGTATTAACAGACCAAAAGTGCTGTTGCACATCGCCAGCCATGTAAGCTCGTATTAAAATCACCGAATTTAGAGAGTGATTTGGCTGAGGAACATGGTATGAAGCCGGTATTTGCAACTCCCTCATGCTGCCGCTAAATATTTCTCCAGTATTTGTAATGCATTCTATCCCAATGCCACACCACACGTTGTGCAGTATATCCACTGAGTTGATTGAGAATGATGGTTGATTGAGAATGATAACCTACAGTATGGTTGATTTAGAATGATAAACTACAATATATGGTGTACTACATAATGAATCACTTAAAAAATACAGTACTAGATTGAAGTCGTAAGAAATGTACACCGGCTTTTCAGATCTATAGTGTTAAGTTTTCTGGTAGAAGTTCTGTCTGTGATTTCGAATCAAGTCTTTCCATACAACCATATACTTACATTGAATCGTATGGAGACGTCTTTTTAATGATTATAGCCACTGGTGAATTATATTCATGGCACTTTCACATCTCGTAATGGGTCACCTTTTTGGAACCTATCTGCTACAGCAAAACTCTAACGTGGCTTTAGACAGTCCCTCTGCATCTTGTAACTGTTCCTCAGTGTCTGCTCCGCCATCCTGCTGCTTCGTCCACGTGATTGTCCCAATTTAAGTCGAAACTGAGCAAAAGTCAGAGACTGCTATATCTACCACCATCTGCAACCTGCGCAGAAACAGGGCGAGCTGTGCTAATGCAACAGGATGGTGTTTTGATCAATCGCTAGAAAGGAGAATGTGTTGTCATAGCTCCACTAACAGTGTACGATGTGTAATGCCTACGCCAAAGATCTCTCCTGCAACACGAGGCAGTAGTAGAAAAAGACAGTACAGAAGCTGGAAGGAGGACAGGCATTTTGCTACTGCATTACAGTGTGGCTGCAAACTACATACAGGTACTGCAGTCTGAAGGGGACCTCCCTCCCTTAGGGTTCATTCAAGTCTGTCACCCAAACATTCTCTCTGTCATCGTTATTTAGCATCATCCAACAGAGGATAAAAAACTACAAACTTTAAAAACTCCGCTAACGTCATCTAGTAGAGATCTAGATAAGATTTTACCATGTCCGTATCTTCCGATGTATATATTTATCGAAAACAAATACCATCTGTGTGCTGGGCTCGAGCATTTGCACAGCTTTGTACACCGTCATGCATTTTGTCATTTTCACCATGACTTCAAGGTCTGTGTCAGGTCCTAAACCGACATTAATATGTTTCGATCCATTCGCTCTGACTTAAAGCTCGACATCGCATTGGAGTAAATTATGTGCACTGCTGCTCCTTCAACACACACACGCACAGGATGATTTTAAGTAAAGACAGTCACAACATATGGAACCTGGAAGAGATTTGCGACATTGTGGAGCATTTCCAAATAGCTGTCCAAAGGTGATTGATGACCTCTAGATTTAAACTCATCTTTCACAGTGACAAGATAGCTGATGGCTTAGTGTTCCAGTTCGATTGATTCCTCATATTACAGTCATGCAAACGATCACTGTTTCGGAGGTAGCCATCCATGAAAGGTGTTGCCCCTCCACCAAGACTTTTCCTTCATCTCAAACAATTGATGACAATCATTATGTGGTAATCAACATCGTACCACTGCATGGATGGGATGGAAAAGACACTGTCGGCGTACTGTGATAATATGCATCACAGTTGATAGTGCAATGAATTATAGAAATTTTAGTGTATTCTCAACATAGGCCAATGACACGGCAGCACACTTCCCATTTTTTGTATCATCGCTAAACCGCCCCTCCACTAGTTATGTGAGTACCATATACTAGGCTGCGAATGTAGGTAGATGACTAGGCAGTCCATGCATTCACTGTTAATTCTCGAACATATATACACCAAAGTACACCAGACAGCGAACATATTTATAGCACTTTGATCATGGAGCGTAATTTACGATCTTTCTCTCTGCTGATGGAAGTCACAGAGTATTCTCGAATTCTTAGGATGAAATTAGAGATTGAAAGATCTCCTCATACTGTCTTTGAACAAACCTCCCTGCAACACTGTCACTGACTTAATCTGCAGCTGACCAGAAGTAGACTGCTACATTCTACATATATTGAAGGAACAGAGCAAGTCAAGTACGTAACTACTGTTCTGTAGCAATCTTATTCACAGCACCCATTCAAGTACACAAGATTTCTCTAGAAGTGCGATTGTCGAGGAGGTTAGCACCCCTTACCGGTGTATAGCAGATATGAAAGTGTTGTGATGATATAACAGACGATTAAGAAGAAGAAACGCATGGTTGTTATGCACGATGGATTTCCAGGCAGACGGAGTTAGAAGCCTTTTACGGACATCAACTGCGCTATCAATTCAGAAGTATTGTTCTAGTGTCTGGGGTCAGTACCAAGAAGGTATTGGTAAGAGAGGAATGATTGTGGAACATAAAAACATGAGCTCCTAAGGCTACACGGTTTTGTACTTAAAACACGCTACAACGGTAGAGCAGTGCGGATTATGACTTATTAGTTGTGTGGAGTGCAAAGTCGCTACTTATTCAATGTAAGAAATATATTTCCAGCGCATGGTATACATACTTCTTGCTAGTTTTTCTACGATAAACTATGGTGTCAAGGTGAATAGCAACCACCGTTCACATCCGATAACGGTTCAGAAATTATACTATGCTTGCATCAGTCCTACATAAAACGATCGTTTGTAATGCAGAATGCCTCTTACAAGGAAAGAGGCAAACGCGTAGTAGCGGTGTTTAATAAGTGAAATAAAAGTCATGCAGCCACCAACTCCGTAAACAGGACATCCATCAAGCATGTATATACTCAGGGATTGCAGTACCTCACAAACACCTGTCGCTAACTTAGAATCACCATAGTTATGAACCTGAAAACTTGGTTTAAACATGGTTTTCTGCCCAAGATGCGGTAGGGGAATTGAGTACGTCGCATAAATCTTCGTTCGTCTAGAGGAATGTGTCGAAACAGGATGGACATGTTCCATCATCATCATCATCATCATCATCATCATCACACATGAGATGGAAGTCCTCTGTTGACTGAGAGGTTTGTTGTTAACAATCACATGTAGATAGTGCTCTAAGTCACACACAGAACATGCTGTTATATCCAAGTTTAGCACAGGTTATGCCACCCATGCACCCTGACATAACAAGGGGAAAAATGGTTAAATGACCTGCAGCAACATCTCCTTCTTTCTTTAGAATGCATTATCACTCTATCATTAAATCATAACTCGTTACAACTCTGTCTCAGCCGATCACTCCATCCACTTTCTCTCGTCCTTTAACGCAGATGCAAGTAAGTGCAGAGGCAAATGGTTCTCTTTTTTTCCAGGAAAGCGTCAAAGATAGCAGTCAATTCGAGTATATCACTATTATCTCAATACACTGTTACCATACAGCAACAGTTTGTTAGTTGACACTGCAAAGTTGTGATTGGTGGAGAGTATAGAGAATCACATTGTAAATCTGTTTGTTAGGATTTGAAACACGTAATCAGTCCTGCAGAAGGGTCAAACTAGCGATCCATTCTGTAGCTGTATACTGCAGTCACCCCAGCTCGTAATACAACGCTCTTTAGCTAAGGAAACGTTATAAAAATCTATAAGGTGGTTGCCTATAGTATTGGAACAATGTTTGGACGGCGACAAAGTACCGGTATCCAAGATTGCGGCGATGAAGATCTAAGATGATGGCTGTGGCGTCAATCAAGATGGCGGATTTTGGCGGGAAGTTTGAATTTCGCATGCCTCCCTCCCCCGAAAAGACTCGAAGTTCAAATTCCAGCAGGGTAATGCACCCCACCCCAGTTATCTCTACTAAGCAAAGAAAATGGCGGGAAAAAATACTTGTCTTTATTATTTAACCAGTTTCAAGCAGGTGTGTTCTCCACTGGGACTGGACTCCAACTGGCTTAGTTCCTATCGTCGCCACCAGAGGACGTCACCGTGATGTCAAGTGATGACGCAAGTGGCGTTATTCAAGATGGCAGAACCCAGTGTGTTCACCATGAGTTCCAGAGCCCAACTGGCTTAGTTCATATCGGCGCCACCAGAGGGCGCTCTCCTGACGTCAGATCATGACACAAGTACCGGTATTCAAGATGACGGCACCCAATGTGTTCACCGTGAGTTCCAGAGCCCAACTGACTTAGTTCATATCGTGGCCACCGAGAGCGCTACTGTGAAGTCAGGTGATGACACAAGATCGTCTGCACAGTCTCTTGCGAGTGTTATAACCGGACATGCGATGTGTCAGCAGTCCGTGAGTTAATGACCACTTATATCACAGCCTCAAGCACGCACCTTTACACTTGCGCCGTACATAGTCTTCTGTAAATATGCTAACGAATGTAACTGAACACAAGTGGCACCAACATCGCTCATCTAACCTATCAATAACATAAGCACTTAATTCCATTTCAATTTTAATCATATCCAACAAGTCACTTTACAATTTCAATATTCAACGATCAAATGAGAAGTTCCACATTTTCCCACTATCAGCGCAGTGTTCATTCATGACCTAGCACCCCCCCCCCCTAAAATGCTGCACTCCTATTGGCTACTGCATTAGTCACATGATTCGACTTCATAGAACCTAGGACTTGGAATCAATTTTCACCAGTGCCACACCCACCCGGACTTGGAATCAAATAGTTAAAGTCTGCACCTCAATCCTCAACCCAGCACCACACCCCCTTTTCAACCCATGTTGGTGGGCTAACTTGTACTAACATGCACTAACCTATACTAACAGGTACAGCGCATGATGTCATTCAAGATGGTGGGGCGAAATGGCAGAAAAACAGATCTGAACACAAGTCTTTATTTTGCAGACGGTGTCTCCACCACGAGATTTACTGTCCAACTAACATAGTACACATTACTGCCATCAGATCGTACAGTCATCCCTCCTATGACCTAATCCCAGATGGTGGTCTGCAGGGGCGAGAATTATGCTAAAATTACTCAGGCTGCGCTACGTTGCTGTTGAGAGTAAGGAAGGAGCCCACTCTATTTACTTTTGAACATTTTATTGATATGAAACTACCTGGCAGTTTTAATCCGCCAGGAAGTTTCATGTCAGCACACATTCCGCTGTAGAGAGAAAATTTCATTCTAGAAACATCTACCAGGCTGTGGCTAAGCCACAATATCCTTTCTTCCAGGAGTGCTAGTTCTGCAAGGTTCACAGGAGAGCTTCTGTGAAGTTTGGAAGGTAGGAGACGAGGTACTAGCGGAATTAAAGCTGTGAGGACGAGGCGTGAGTCGTGCTTGGGTAGATCAGTTGGTAGAGCACTTGCCCACGATATACAAAGGTCCCAAGTACGAGTCTCGGTCCAGCACACAGTTTTAATCCGCACAGTCACATCAAGAGTAGTGACATACGTATTGTGACAAGCCAGTTGCTCGGCCACCACTGACTAGACGTTTTCAAGTGGTGAGAGATCTGGAGAATGTGCTGGCCAGGGCAGCAGTCGAACATTTTCTGTATCCAGAAAGGCCCGTACAGGACCTGCAACATTCGGTCGTGCATTGTCCTGCTGAAATGTAGGGTTTCGCAAGGATCAAATGAAGGGTAGAGCCACGGATCGTAACACATCTGAAATGTAACGTCCACTGTTGTCACCAAACATGGATGTGACCATCACGATGTTGTAAACAGAACCTGGATTCATCCGAAAAAATGACGTTTTGCCATTCATGCACCCAGGTTCGTCGTTGAGTTCACCATCGCAGGCAATCCTGTCTGTGATACAGCATCAAGGGTAACCACAGCCATGGTCTCCGAACTGATAGTCCATGCCTTTGCAAAAGTCGTCGAACTTTTCGTGCAGATGGTTGTTGCCTTGCAAACGTCCCCAATATGTTGACTCATGGATCGAGACGTGGCTGCACGATCTTTTACAGCCATACAGATAAGATGCCTGTCATCTCGACTGCTAGTGATACGAGGCCATTGGGATCCAGCATGGCATTCTGTATTACGCTCCTGAAACCACCAATTCCATATTCTGCTAACAGTCATTGGATCTCGACCAACCCGAGCAGCAGTGTCACGATACGATAAACCACAATCGCGATAAGCTGCAATCCGACCCTTATCAAAGTCGGTAATCTGATGGTACGGATTTCTCCTCCTTACACGAGGCATCACAACAACGTTTCACCACGGAATGCCGGTCAACTGCTGTTTGTGTATGAGAAATCGGTTGGAAACTTTCCTCATGTCAGCATGTTGTAGGTGTCGCCACCTGCGCCAACCTTGTGTGAATGCTCTGAAAACCTCATTTGCATATCAGAGCGTCTTCTTCCTGTCGGTTAAATTTTGCGTCTGTAGCACATCATCTTCGGGGTGCAGCAATTTTAATGGACAGTAGTGTATGTTCTTTTCTAGGATGATGACGACTTTATTCATTCGCAGGTCAAATAATGTAGAATGTCTTTTAGACACAGCATATGCAAAAAAAAAAAAAATACTCGAGAGAGAACGAATAAGCCTCTTGTTGACCCTTTACTAAGGGTTATACACGATCACAGAACTAAACATGGAATAAACATGAACGTATCAACTGATGTAAGCCAAGAGCAGATGGCACGGATATTATAGACAAAACACATCGCTCCTGGCAGCCGGCTTGGAACTAATTTGAAAGTGCAAAGTCGAACACACACGGCATGAGACACTCATCAACACTCGAGCACTGCACTGTACAGAACTCCTAGCCGCAATCTGTACAAAGTGAAGCTAACTTTTTTTTAAATTTCTATTGCACTGGTCATATTGTCGAATCTGTTCTGATTAATTACGTTACAGTGGCACTTTATTGGTAACTGTCTGAAGCAAATATACTTATTTATTTATCACAGGGATGTGGAATGAGTCAGATTTACATTATTATATAGACACAATAAACAGTGTACAATAGAATAACATACATTATTGAGATATTTTAAGGTACAGAAGGAAAAGTATATTTATATGTTCACCATCATATGCCAGGAAGACAAATAATAACATCATATGCCAGGAAGACAAATAATAACAAGCAATTTTGAAATTTAAAGTCTCAAAACATAAATACACTCCTGGAAATGGAAAAAAGAACACATTGACACCGGTGTGTCAGACCCACCATACTTGCTCCGGACACTGCGAGAGGGCTGTACAAGCAATGATCACACGCACAGCACAGCGGACACACCAGGAACCGCGGTGTTGGCCGTCGAATGGCGCTAGCTGCGCAGCATTTGTGCACCGCCACCGTCAGTGTCAGCCAGTTTGCCGTGGCATACGGAGCTCCATCGCAGTCTTTAACACTGGTAGCATGCCGCGACAGCGTGGACGTGAACCGTATGTGCAGTTGACGGACTTTGAGCGAGGGCGTATAGTGGGCATGCGGGAGGCCGGGTGGACGTACCGCCAAATTGCTCAACACGTGGGGCGTGAGGTCTCCACAGTACATCGATGTTGTCGCCAGTGGTCGGCGGAAGGTGCACGTGCCCGTCGACCTAGGACCGGACCGCAGCGACGCACGGATGCACGCCAAGACCGTAGGATCCTACGCAGTGCCGTAGGGGACCGCACCGCCACTTCCCTGCAAATTAGGGACACTGTTGCTCCTGGGGTATCGGCAAGGACCATTCGCAACCGTCTCCATGAAGCTGGGCTACGGTCCCGCACACCGTTAGGCTGTCTTCCGCTCACGCCCCAACATCGTGCAGCCCGCCTCCAGTGGTGTCGCGACAGGCGTGAATGGAGGGACGAATGGAGACGTGTCGTCTTCAGCGATGAGAGTCGCTTCTGCCTTGGTGCCAATGATGGTCGTATGCGTGTTTGGCGCCGTGCAGGTGAGCGCCACAATCAGGACTGCATACGACCAAGGCACACAGGGCCAACACCCGGCATCATGGTGTGGGGAGCGATCGCCTACACTGGCCGTACACCACTGGTGATCGTCGAGGGGACACTGAATAGTGCACGGTACATCCAAACCGTCATCGAACCCATCGTTCTACCATTCCTAGACCGGCAAGGGAACTTGCTGTTCCAACAGGACAATGCACGTCCGCATGTATCCCGTGCCACCCAACGTGCTTTAGAAGGTGTAAGTCAACTACCCTGGCCAGCAAGATCTCCGGATCTGTCCCCCATTGAGCATGTTTGGGACTGGATGAAACGTCGTCTCACGCGGTCTGCACGTCCAGCACGAACGCTGGTCCAACCGAGGCGCCAGGTGGAAATGGCATGGCAAGCCGTTCCACAGGACTACATCCAGCATCTCTACGATCGTCTCCATGGGAGAATAGCAGCCTGCATTGCTGCGAAAGGTGGATATACACTGTACTAGTGGCGACATTGTGCATGCTCTGTTGCCTGTGTCTATGTGCCTGTGGTTCTGTCAGTGTGATCATGTGATGTATCTGACCCCAGGAATGTGTCAATAAATTTTCCCCTTCCTGGGACAATGAATTCACGGTGTTCTTATTTCAATTTCCAGGAGTGTACAAATGACAATACTAGTTTACAAATACAGTCACCAGTTAGCCTTCAAGTACTCATCAAGAGAGTAAAATGATTCACAAATAAGATATTCTCTTAATTTAGATTTAAATACAGGTGAGGTATTAATGTGAACTTTGATATTTGATGGAAGAGTATTGAAAATGTTTGTTGTAGAATATTGAACACCTTTTTGTACAAGCCTTAGATGTTTTCGATCCCTATGAAATCATTTTAGACATTTTTGTGACCATGGTATACATTATCAGATGTAAAGAGAAAATGGTTATTACAGACACAAACCATCAGAGACAATAAGTATTGAGAAGAAGTTGTGACGGAAGTTCTAAGTAAGTGCAACTGCGGTATGGAATGCAATGGGCGGGACAATGCCAGTGAAATGCACAGGGCAAGTTTGCAAGTGAATGTAGAGAACGAACTTAGGAAAGAACTCGATTATATTATAAAATATGCAAAAACGATTGAAAACTTGGTAATAAGTGTGAGAAATTCCTCAAAATCTAGCCTACAAGAGTTCTCAAATACCAGCCAAATAAGCAGCACATGACCAAAAACAAAAACAGTGGAACTTACTTTAAAACTAAGTAATAGGTTTAGTGTGCTTGAAAATAGCACAGAGGAGAAAGAACAATCAAATTGTAGCATCATCCACATGGACAGTTCAGTGATCAACGCTAAATTGCGCTCACAAAGCAAAACAAATCATCCTACTATTTGTAAACAAAACAAAAAACATACGTTGGAAAATAGACATGAAATCCTTATTCTAGCAGACAGCCATGGAAGAGGTGTAGCCGAAATTATGAGTTCTAAGAAAACAGGATTCAAGGTAACTGGCGTAATCAAACCAGGAGCGCCACTATGTGAAGTTTTAAATAGCTGTAATCAATCTATGACGAATGACAGGACATGTGTGATAATTGGAGGCGCCAACGATGTATACCACAATGAAACTAGACGTGCTACAACAATTTTAAAGCAAGTAATTTGTAAAATGCCTGAAGTGAAATTTTTTGTTGTCAGTATCCGTCATAGGTATGATCTCATGGAAAACTCTTGCGTGAATACTGAGATTATTACCGCCAACAGACTGTTAGCTAAGATATGTCGAGGTTATCCTAATGCTACATATGTTAGGATAAATAGTGATTGCAGAGAGCATGTTACAGAGCATGGACTTCACAGAAATATGAAAGGGAAAGACGCCATGAGTGCTGAAATATCGAATGCTATTAAAGACTCTAAAGTAGAACGAAACACTATTACACTGTCTGAAAACGGCCTTATTAAAGTATCAACATTAGTGGAAATAGGAAGAGCTGATGTCCCACAACAATCATTGGTAGCAACAGAAGATTCTTTGGCGTTAGAAGCGGTAAAAAAAAAAAAAAAAAAAAAAAAAAAAAACTGAAGTGTCGTCCAGTACAGCAGCCACATCAGCCAAATTGTCAGTAGTGTCGAAATCATCAAAAACAGCTGAACCTGCCGGCCGCGGTGGTCTCGCGGTTCTAGGTGCGCAGTCCAGAAACGCGCCACTGCTACGGTCGCAGGTTCGAATCCTGCCTGGGGCATGGATGTGTGTGATGTCCTTAGGTTAGTTAGGTTTAAGTAGTTCTAAGTTCTAGGGGACTGATGACCACAGCTGTTAAGTCCCATAGTGCTCAGAGCCATTTGAACCATTTGAACAGCTGAACCATTATCATCAGCATCAGATGTACCACTTTCCCCAGCAGGTTCAAAATCAAGTCCAGAATCTGCGATTAGTCCATCCATCAGAAGAACAGAGGCAAGACCAGTGGTACAAAATGCCACTCAGATATCAGCAACAGAAGAAAAATCAACACCATCGAAGCATCATTTATCAGCTTCATACGCAGCTTCAACGTCCACAGTAACGTCAGTGCCAACTGTAGTTCAAGATTTAAACGAAAATACAGTTTCAGCAAAAGTTCCAGTATCAATTGGAACATCAGTTACAAAAACGGACTCAGCATCAAAACTGGCAGCATCTCCAACATCCACTGAATCATCAGCTTCATAAACACCTCCAGCATCCACTGAAACAGCAGCTACAACTACAGATCCAACAAGTATGTTGGCACATCCAGGGGTAAGAAATAAAAGGAGCAGGAAACGTGTAATTCTTAAGGATTTTTGAACCCAGCCTCAGCAAGGAACAGCCTCCTCTCAATCTAATTTCAATAATTTAAAAATAATGAGCCTTAATATACAATGCATTAAAAATAAAATATTAGAACTTGAGATTGCAGCCAGTGAAGCCATTGTATTTGCATTCAAGAACATTGGTGCAAGAGTTATGAACTAGAAAATATTTGCATTTCCCCATACAAATTAGTAAGTCATTACTGCAGGAACGAAACAAGGCATGGTGGCGTTTGCATTTATGTAAAACCTGGAGTAAAGGTTAAAAATATGCCTGTAACTGAATCCTTGAGTGAAGAAAAACATTTTGAGGCTGCAACAATACAGTTGAATATGCAAAAGAGTAAATTAACAGTAATGTCAGTGTACAGATCACCAAGTGGTGATCCTGAAATTTTTAGAAACATGTTAGAGGCATTGCTCAAAATATTACATCATAAAAAATCAACAATAAATATAAGTGGAGATTTTAATGTCAACTTATTGACTGAAGGTGCATCCAAAGATCAGCTCCTGAATGTTTTACAGAGCTTCAATTTGTATACACATATAACTAACCCTACAAGAATAACAAACTCTTCAAAAAGTCTCATAGATAATATATTCACAAATATAGATGCCATAGATATAGATGTAATAAATGTTGACCTAGGAATATCTGATCACAATGCACACATCCTTAAATTTCCCATAGCCCCTGTGACCAAAAATAGTTCATACCAAAAGTACAAAAGAACCTTCTCCACAAATAGTTGCAGTCACTTCATAAATACACTGACTAACCAATCATGATCGGAAGTACTATTACAAACTAGCACAAACACTGCATATAATATTCTTTCTTCCCTGTTTATGTTGAATTTTGAAATGTGTTTTCCTAAGAAACTTGTCAAAACAAACGCATATGGGCATACACATGCTAACTCCTGGATCACAACAGGTATTACAAAATCCTCCAGGACTATAGACCGAAAAGTTGAACTGACCCCAAGTTTAAAGAACACGTAACAAATTACAAAAAAATATATAGAAAAGTAATTACAAAAGCAAAATTACTAGGCAATGATAAATTAATAAGAAAATCAGGCAATAAATCAAAAACTATTTGGGAAATTGTGAAAAGGGAAACAGGTAAGGGCCTCAAGGATCAGGAAATAGTATTCAAAAATTGTGAAAATATTGAATTAAAAGATGAAACTCTGACAAATTACATCAATAATTACTTTTTAAGTGTACCCGTGGCATTAAGTAAAAACTTTACTAAACATGAGAAATTAACAACCCCAAAAGTAGACAGTAGTATGTTGTTAACTCCCACAAATGATAATGAAATATTAAAGGTGATAAAGAGTCTAAAATCAAAAATGTCTGCAGGTGTGGATGAAGTGTCTGTGTCAATAATAAAAAAAAGTTGCCCAACAAATTATAAAACCCCTGGTACATATTGCCAAGTTGTCGTTCAGCGAAGGAGTGTTTCCTGAGAGGTTGAAAATCTCTAAGGTTAGACCTCTGTTTAAAAAAGGAGATCCATACAAGGTAGAAAATTATAGACCAATATCCCTTCTCCAATCATTTTCAAAAATTCTAGAGAAATTAATGAAAACCAGACTCATAAATTACTTAGATGCTCACAAACTTCTAAACTGCAATCAACACGGCTTTCGCTCGGGCCACAGCACAGAATCAGCTATCCATGCCTATATCAAAGAGATTGTCAGAAGTCTCGACACTAAAAAATGTGTAGTGGGAATTAACTTAGATTTATCTAAAGCTTTTGATACAGTAAATCACAAAATTCTGTTAAACAAGATGGAGGCAGTAGAGGGGAGTTGTGAAGCAGTGGTTTGAATCTTACCTTCAAGATAGAACTCGGGTGGTAGAAATCATCGCAGAACATAAAATCAGAAAATCAAGTGGGTCTCGGATGCAAAGAAATTGGAAATAGGTGTCCCACAGGGCAGTGTTCTTGGTCCCTCATTATTCTTGCTTGGGACATAAAAAATCCCATTATTTCTACCAAAATAATGTTCGCAGATGACACTAGCATAATTATAAGTGATGATAAAAAATCATTAACCACCGCAACTGATATGGTCCTAAAATATATTCAACATTGGTTTAATGCTAATGAGTTAACACTTAATCTAAGTAAAACAAATTATATACAGTATGGCAAAGCAACTCAAGATATGGACCTCCAGTTAAAACTAATGGATAAGAAGATAGAGAGTGTACAATCCACAAAGTTTTTGCGCATGCACCTTGATCAAAACTTAAGCTGGAAAGACCATCTCAAGTACTTATCCCACAGGCTCAATTTGGCATGTTTTGCATTGAGGATATTATCGACAGTATGCAGTGCAGACTGTACTAGACTAGTATATTTTGCTTACTTTCAGTCCATTGTGTGTTACGTCATAGTGTTCTGGGGTGAAACTAAATCAAGCTTAACAGATATCTTCAAATTTCAGAAAAGAGCTATACGAATCATAACACATAGCTCTCCAAGAACTCATTGTAGGCCCCTTTTCAAAGAACTGCAAATACTCACAATACCATCACTGTATATTTTTAAAAGCATTCTGTGTACAAGAGCACATATGAAAAATCTATGTACAAATGAGGACTGCCATAATTATAATACTAGAACTCATAAGAATTTGTATGTAGAAAAGGAAAGGACAACACAAACCCAAAAGCATGTAAGTTATTTTGGAATAAAACTTTACAATGCTCTGCCAGTGTACATGAAGGAAATAATATCATCATCATCATTTAAGACTGATTATGCCTTTCAGCATTCAGTCTGGAGCATAGCCCCTCTTATACAGTTCCTCCATGATCCCCTATTCAGTGCTAACATTGGTGCCTCTTCTGATGTTAAACCTATTACTTCAAAATCATTCTTAACTGAATCCTGGTACCTTCTCCTCGGTCTGCCCCAACTCCTCCTACCCTCTACTGCTGAATCCATGAGTCTCTTGGGTAACCTTGCTTCTCCCACGCGTGTAACATGACCCCACCATCTAAGCCTGTTCGCCCTGACTGCTACATCTATAGAGTTCATTCCCAGTTTTTCTTTGATTTCCTCATTGTGGACACCCTCCTGACATTGTTCCCATCTACTAGTACCTGCAATCATCCTAGCTACTTTCATATCCGTAACCTCAACCTTGTTGATAAGGTAACCTGAATCCACCCAGCTTTCGCTCCCATACAACAAAGTTGGTCGAAAGATTGAACGGTGCACAGATAACTTAGCCTTGGTACTGACTTCCTTCTTGCAGAAGAGAGTAGATCGTAGCTGAGCGCTCACTGCATTAGCTTTGCTACACCTCGCTTCCAGTTCTTTTACTATGTTGCCAACCTGTGAGAATATGCATCCTAAGTACTTGAAACCATCCACCTGTTCTAACTTTGTTCCTCCTATTTGGCACTCAATCCGTTTATATTTCTTTCCCACTGACATTACTTTCCTTTTGGAGATGCTAATCTTCATACCATAGTCCTTACATTTCTGATCTAGCTCTGAAATATTACTTTGCAAACTTTCAATCGAATCTGCCATCACAACTAAGTCATCCGCATATGCAAGACTGCTTATTTTGTGTTCACATATCTTCATCTCACCCAGCCAGTCTATTGTTTTCAACATATGATCCATAAATAATATGAACAACAGTGGAGACAGCTTGCAGCCTTGTCTTACCCCTGAAACTACTCTGAACATGAACTCAATTTACCGTCAACTCTAACTGCTGCCTGACTATCCATGTAAAGACCTTTAATTGCTTGCAAAAGTTTGCCTCCTATTCCATAATCTTGTAGAACAGACAATAACTTCCTCCTAGGAACCCAGTCATGTGCCTTTTCTAGATCTATAAAGCATAGATACAATTCCCTGTTCCACTCATAACACTTCTCCATTATTTGCCATAAGGTAAAGATCTGGTCCTGACAACCTCTAAGAGGCCTAAACAATAGATGAAGTAAAATTTAAGACTGAGCTTAAAAATTACCTTTTAAGCAAAACTTTCTATGACATAGATGAGTACTTTGATTGTGTGTAAATTTATTTCCAAAAATTTTAATTTATATGACTAAATTTGTACTTTTAAAAAATGCCTTGAAAGTGATATTCCATTATTATGTCTGTAGTACTTGTACTAGTATGATAACTTTGTTGTGACAATTCCTACATCATGTAAATGATTTACAGGAAGTTAATAAAATGAAATGAAATGAAAACAAGTAATTGCGAATCTGCATAAACTGGAGGAAATTAACAAGGTATAAATTTTTATGAATATAGCACAAATGCATATGCACGACTGGCAGTTTACTCCAGCACAGCTGAAATGTATCTAGCACTTATCTTGTAAACACGTAAACTTAAAGTAGCAGAAGTTATCTCTACAATACAAGACTTTATAATACCATGTCTCGATATTTTTCAACATATAAAGTGCCTCATATCAATATATTTACGGTTATACATTTATTTTACCTACCTATGAAAAGTAACTTAGAACTACTTAAACCTAACTAACCTAAGGAGATCACTCACATCCATGCCCGAGGCAAGATTCGACTGTAGAGCCTAGAACCGCTCGGCCACCTAGGCGGCCGAAGCTATATAAAACAAGTGTTGTAGTTACACTTTAAAATGCTCAGAAAAGTGTTTTATAATATCCTTTTAAGAGGTATTAATATCGAAAACATATGCTGGAAGGTCACTGTATCGGAACTTCTTTTCTTACAAATCAAGCAATTGCTGTTACTAAAACACAGATGTGCAGAAAAGTTTATGAAACAAGAGGATATGTGAAATATTCGAGTTTCGCTACATCGGTTTGATTCAGCTCTCCACACTAATCTATTCCGTGCAAGCCTATCCATCTCCGAATAACTACTGCAACCGACATCGGTTTGGACCTGGTTACTGTATTCATCTCTTTAAAAGCGTAACCTATATAAGTATAAGCAAATTCCAGCGGCGAATATGAAGGAAAAGACCTTAAAATAACAAAGAAAGCGAGCGAAATGAGAATAAGAAAGTGATATGGGAGTGGGCAAATGTAGCACATTTCTTAGCAGCTTCTTCCAGAATTGTAGAATACGTATAGAAGCCATGTGGGTATGGGCACTTTATGTCAATTTCCGGTCAGAAACGTCAGTGCAGTAAAGGCTCCCGTAAGCGATCAAACATTTTGAACTTAATTATAAGTGCATAATATTTGACCGAATACGGTGCAGTTTGACGTGTTTAAGAGAAATTTTGATTCACAGAAAGTTTGTCAAGATGGCGGACGTTGTTTGTGTTGAAGTTTCGCCGTATTTGTTAGTGAAAACTGTTTTCTCACAATTTATCTCACTGTAATGTGGGCTTCCACTGCTATGAAAACTACGATCAAGTGTAAAAACGAAATATCACTGACAGTTACCAAAATGGTATAAATACCACATCTTTTCCAACCGTATACTACGCATGAAGAGATTAAGAACAAAATCAATATTTTGTAACGCTTCCAGTGACATACAGCCGAAGTGGAATGAAATAATAGAAATCGAATTTCTCCGGTTCTCCCACGCACGACGTGGGTTTCATGTTCCTAAGTTGCGGTATTTTAATTACCTGTCATTAGAGGACCAAGTAAAAGATAATAAATTTTCACATACTTGTGTCTTCTTTTTCAATGTGATGGCGAAGTAACGCTAAACAAGTTATTAGACGTTTCGCTGTCCATTCGCAGAAAGTTGATGTACCGGTTCTGAGTGAAACATTTTCCAGTTGCATATTTCTCATTTTAAACCATTCTCTGGACCGGCGTCTTGTTTTCATATTCTTTAAACACAAAGCCAGGTGCAGCGTTAGAAATTCTTTATCTGCATTTGTAGCGATTCCCACTAGTGCCAAAATAGAGCATACAAGAAAAGTGTCTGCTTCAAAAGTAAGGTTCAATTGACAAGCTTTCTTACTGCGCGTAAGTGCTTGTTTGACACATCCGTGGCTAGGCAAGAGCGAACTTCACCGAAGTTTGCTCTTTTAGGAGGGATTTCATAAGTTTTAAAAAGTTTCACTGTCCACTCGAAGAAAGTTGACGTAATATCGCGTTCTGAGAGTAATATTTCCTTTAGCGTATTTTCATGGAAACACTGTGCCAAAGTCAATGCCAGGTCTGCTTTGTCTGCACTTGCGGCCGTTCTCTAACTACTGTCAAAATACACATGAACACGAATAGCGTGTTCTTCAAAGTAGGGTTACACTGACAAACCTTGTTTGAATTGAATATCTACGGGCTTGCCTGGTAAACCCGTGGCCAGATAACAAGGATTGTGTTAAACTCGTTTCATCGTTTACGGGGGCCTTAAGTCGCCTTTTTTAGTGGCGCGGCGTGCGAGACACTCCCAGTTCTCTTGCGATGTGTTAATGTTGTATCTTTGCTTTATTTGTGTTCGCATTTCGCATTCAGAGTTGCAAGTGGAGTCACAGGGAATGAGGTGCGACGCTTGTTTACAAATTTTTAATTCCAGGCTTTTTGTCTGTCGATACGAGGTGACAGTCCTCGTATCAGTTAAAAATCAGTGTAGTGAATAACACAATCTTAAATTATTTGAAATTGCTGTGTGCAGTATTGTTATTAGAAGACATTTCTGTACTGTGACACATTGATTTGTCAGAAACCCTTCTTAAGTAGTACATAATTCTAGAGCAAATTATGAATAAATTTTTCTGATACGAGGGTGTAAACATTTGCAGAAGAATACATTTTGATCAGCTTTACGTAGGCGAGCGACAGCTAGAAAAGCTGCTTAGGACTGTTTTACAACCAAGTACTTTTATATTCCTGTCGGGGAAACGAATAGTTGTAGTGAAATACTGTAAGTTTCTTTGTATATTTAAGATTAGTATTTTTCGTTTCAATTTCGTGCTAAAATGATCGTTATAAGCGACATCTAATTAGTAGTCACTCTCTGAAATCTATAGCACTGTGGTATTTCAGGGTGCCACAAACACAGACATTTATATACTCACAGGCCTAGTTTGACAAAGATAGTGCAGTTAGCCGGCCTTGGCCGTTTAATAAAATCGCCCCTGCACTTGCTTTTAGTAGTTTAGGGATATCACAAATTCTGAATGAGGATGACCGGATGCCGATTATAGAACTCCATCCACTGTAATACAAAGCCAGCCAGTTAATAATAGTGTACTCTCATTCGCTTTATATAAAGTGTTATTCACTGATAAAAGAAAGCTTGTTCTATACCAGCTGATGTCAAGATCAAGGCAATGATGTCTTATTTATGTATTGCTTACTACAACTTCAGTTTACTTCCCTGAAAATCTGAGTCAACATCCCTCCACAGTGAGAGTTATGAAGCCCAGGAAGAGGCTCAAATGCCAGTATCATAAGATTCCATTTTTTAATATTTTACTGAGAGAGAGAAATTGTAGTGCAAAAGTATGTTGCGAATTGAGGGCAGCGTTTTATTATCTCGTGTTAGATGTTGTCCCAAACTGGGTAAAGGTAATTTAGTGGCCCTGCCATAAATTGTCCATAATTTATGTATGATACTGGTACTGATACTGTGTGTTAGCTAAGTAATTGTCCTCTGTAAAGTGTATTTCTCAACAAGTACAGTTTTTAATTGCCTATTTGGAAAAGTTTTTAGTTATCCCCTTAATCTTCTTTAACAGTTTATTGTACAATTTCATTCCTTGGTGGACCATGCTGTTTTGAGCTTTATGTTTATTTCTTGGTAATAGTGTGTTCAATCTAGATTTTGTCCCTTGGTCATAGACAGGTCTATTCACATTTACTTTTAATGTTTTATTTATCATGCATGACTGAACTACCATTGTAAATGCAATACTATGAATGATCTGTAAGATAAACCTTTTCACTTGCATTTTGCTATATGGCGTTGCTGTGTTTCTTTGTGGTTAGCAGGTACTTGGTAATTTTGGTTCAATTTAATTTCATTTTTCCTTTTCATTTAGGTCATGTCCCTATAATGTTTGTATGTATGAAACAAGATAAATCAGTATAATGAAGTAACGGTCTATGAGCTATGGAGGAGTAGGTAAACACTGCAGTTTTAGCAGCTATGAGGTACAATTTGATAAATTAAATTAATGAACTATGTTAATGAGAGCTTAGACAGAATATAATTTGCTGTAAGCCTACCAGTGTTAAAGCAGCTCTTGATGAATGTGTGGCTGTAAAGTACATGGGCCAGTTAATTATCATTGTGATTAGGTGTGTACGTAAGGAAGTGTAAACGAATTATTACAGAGTATAAAAGTATGGCATTATGAAGTATTAAAGGGTACCAAAAATTATAAGTAGACTCTCAGAAATTCCGTAATTGAAAAGAAATGGGTTTCCATTAAAACTTCCAGAAAAATTTGAGCCTCATTTCCTTTATTTTTATTTACTGTGGAAAATTGTTTTAATTACTATACTTATTTTGCACAAATATCAAATGAGAACTAAATAAATTAATGCATGTGTAGAGTCGCTTGTACGTTGCAAACATATCAATTTATCTAAAGCCAGATGGCCCACTTGACACAGAGGCTTCAAGAGAATTAATTCCCATGACATATCCACTGCTGTCCATGAATATCTGCTCCAACAGCCGAGAATTTGAGAAGCTAATTCTACCAGAGGAGATGCACTTTTGCTCAGCAACAGAATTGTTCACTGCTATAGACATTTTCCTTTGTGTGCCTGTCCTTACCATCTTTGCTGATTGGGAAATTAGTGCTGATCTCAGAGAGACTACTTCCCAATATTGTTACACTTCTCAGAAAAGAGATTCCCCAAAAGGAAGCCAGCAAACTGGGCACTCATCAGAACAAACTCATTGTCGTACAGTCAGTTTGCGAAGCTATGTGAAGTGGAATGAGCATGTGAGAACTGTGTTAGAGAAGGTGAATGGTCCACTTTGGTTTATTGTGAGAATTTTGGGAAAGAGTGGTTCACCTGTAAAGAAAACTGCATATAGAATGCTGGTGTGACCTATTCTTGAGTACTGCTTCAGTGTTTGGGATACACACCAGGTTGGATTGAAGGAAGACATTGAAGCAATCCATAGGCGGGCTGCTAGATTTGTTACTGGTAGGTTCAAACAACACGTAAGTGCTTTAGGAAATCAAATGGGGACCATGGGGGGAAGGTGATATTCTTTTCGAGAAACACTATTGAGAAAATTTAGAGAACCAGCATTTGAAGCTATATTGGGAAAATGCAGTCAGTCTAAATAATGAGACTGCTTATAAAATACTTGTGTGTCCTATCTTAGAATATTACTCAGGTGCATGGAATCCATACTAAATTGAACTAACAGAGAATATTGAATGCCCTGAGAGAAGGGCAGCATGAATCATCAGGAAGTTCTGTGAACAGTGGGAGAACTGCACAGAAATGCTGATAAAATAAATTGTATACCTATAGACAGATGGACTAGCCAGTAGCCCAGTGCAGCCACCAGTCTCACAAGACTAATGATAATAAATAGAACCTAGCTTTAGGAAACATGTTCTCACATTAGAGATGAGGGAGGGAAGAAAGGAGTGAGCAGGGAAAGTGGATGCAGGCACACACAACAAGGGAGATGCTTACCTCCTGCTTTTTACCTCATAACCTAGGACTTGATTGACCTGCATTCACTTCCCTTTTTTTCCCTCCTCCTCTCTTTCCTGGTGAAGGAACAAGATTTTTTAAAGCTATGTTTTATGTATTTTTGTTGGTCTCGTGTGTGTGTGTCGGCGGTATTGATCTAAGGGAAGTACTCACTGGCTTGTCTGTCTGTATATTTTTCGCATTTCCATGTGAGAGGTTTTTTAAAATGGAAAAACCTGAATTGGTAGACATTTGCCAATTGAATCTGATTCTCCTGGAAAATCTGGAAATATACCTCAGCTCCCAACAAAGACAAGATTAAAGTAACTGCACCTTGTAAGGAGGCATTTATGCAGTCATTCTACATGTGTGTGTGTGTGGGGGGGGGGGGGGGTTGAGAGAGAGAGAGAGAGAGAGAGAGAGAGAGAGAGAGAGAGAGAGAGAGAGAGAGAGACACTTGGAAACATTGTCTTTGCTTACCCATGGCAGTCAGTACATAAGGGCAAACTTGTGGATGCACTTTGAATACTGGTTGCAGAGGTGTGGCAAGATACATTATATAGAGGCCTTCAAAGAATATTGTAAAATAAATATTGTCTAGGGGAGAAATCCCTCATTTCTGAACATTTTATACTGGACTCCGAGTGCTGCTGTAAAAAGCTACCTCATTGAACCCATGTTCCAGATGCACTTTGTTGACAGAAAGATCTTTGTAGTATGTGATTAAATGTTTCAATTTGCTGAGGTTAGTAGCATATTGTTTTGTAAGAACAGATGTGTAATCTGTAAATACCAGTGTGAGGGATGTTGTTAGTATGCTGGAGTTTTAGAAAAAGACTTGAAGGTGTACAAGGAAACTAAATTCTACATTCATCATTAGCCTAAGAAGTGAATGTACCATTAAGAGTTAATGGTATATGTGTAAATGATGTGGTGAGACTAATTTAACATTGTGCTTTGTTGCTTCAGTTGTTGAATAACTGATTTGTTTGTATGTTTGATGGTGAAAACTGAAATATGCCGTACTACAAAGTAATGTAATTGGATTATCGTCAAAAATAATTTATTATTTTTGTTGTTATATTACATAGTAAGATCAATGGATATACAGCAAGCCAAATGCTTGATGAATAAAGTGCTGTACAACAAACAGATTGCAGAGATAATACAATATTCCTGAACAGATTGCAGAACTTAAGGAACATAATAATAATTTTATTGTCATTAGGCCAGTACAGCAATAGACAACATCACACGCATGGTGCAATACAATTAATAATTTAAAGAAAACAGGCTAGTGTTTATCATTACAGTATTATATTACATTTTTTCAGTTCCTTTATATCCTAAAATGGACGAGTAGCTAATGAATCATGTGGTGATTCTGTGAATCACAAAGCAAAAGTTGTGTGTGTACCTTCTATGAAGAATGAGTAATTACCATCATAGCTTTCTCCTGTGTGTTAAGATGTCATGCATGCAACTGGTTTCCCCATAAAATATCATATGCTGTTAGGCATTGAAAAAATGAAAAATAGGATGTTCTAACATCAACACTTCAAATACACAATCCACAAGTCACTTTAACAGATAAATTACTCTTGACATCTTACCACTAATATAACGTGCATGTTGGCCTGAAGGTAATTTATTGTCTAAATGTACTGTACCCCTACCGAGCGAGGTGGCGCAGTGGTTAGCACACTGGACTCCCATTCGGGAGGACGACGGTTCAATCCCGTCTCCGGCCATCCTGATTTAGGTTTTCCGTGATTTCCCTAAATCGCTTCAGGCAAATGCCGGGATGGTTCCTTGGAAAGGGCATGGCCGATTTCCTTCCCCATCCTTCCCTCACCCGAGCTGGTGCTCCGTCTCTAATGACCTCGTTGTCGACGGGATGTTAAACACTAATCTCCTCCTCCTCCTCTTACTGTACCCCAAAATCTGAACATAACTTGGACCATCTGATGGAAGCTTGTCTTTAAAAACTGTCTGCCATGCATTATTTCCATTCAGCAAGAATTCATTTGATTTAAACCAACAGGATGCTTGAGAAATTGTCTTTGCAACCCAAGTTTTGAGACCACTAAAATCATTACTACTGCGGAGAAAAGTAGTACTGTCTGCCTATAGCACATTACTGGACTTCATAAATGATGCAAGTTATTAGGAACAGGAATAGATGCAGTCCTTGTGGAACACTTACCTGATCTTGTTCTAAACAGGACATTCCTCTGTCATACTTACAGTTCTGTAGATATGATTTTAATAGTTTTAAGGTTGCTGCCTCTAAAGACATAGAATTCCATTCTCTCTAGTAGCGATGTATGCCCTACTCAAAGGCTTTGCATGGACCACAAAAAATGACACAAGCAGAGTCTTTAATCTCAAACACTTGAAGTAGGTATTTGAATACAGAGTCTTATGTGGCGTCAACAGTACACAAGTTTTTTTCAAAAATTATTTTGTTATCGATTAACTATTTATTCCTCGACTTGCGCCATAGGGTGGTGGGGTTTCGGGTTCCGCTGGATAGGTCAGGAGTCCACTACACGCAACAAGCGGCTACACGGGTAGCAGGGGTTGTGTGGCGTGGGCTGGGCGGTTTTTTAGGTTAGATGGCCTCGGGCAAGTGCAGAAAGGGCAACAGCCTCAACGGGTGCGGGGCAAAGTCAGGACATGCGGGGACCAAGCAGCAATCGGTATTGTAATTGTAAACTGTCGAAGCTGCGTTGGTAAAGTACCGGAACTTCAAGCGCTGATAGAAAGCACCGAAGCTGAAATCGTTATAGGTACAGAAAGCTGGCTGAAGCCAGAGATAAATTCTGCCGAAATTTTTACAAAGGCACAGACGGTGTTTAGAAAGGATAGATTGCATGCAACCGGTGGCGGAGTGTTCGTCGCTGTTAGTAGTAGTTTATCCTGTAGTGAAGTAGAAGTGGATAGTTCCTGTGAATTATTATGGGTGGAGGTTACACTCAACAACCGAGCAAGGTTAATAATTGGCTCCTTTTACCGACCCCCCGACTCAGCAGCATTAGTGGCAGAACAACTGAGAGAAAATTTGGAATACATTTCACATAAATTTTCTCAGCATGTTATAGTCTTAGGTGGAGATTTCAATTTACCAGATATAGACTGGGACACTCAGATGTTTAGGACGGGTGGTAGGGACAGAGCATCGAGTGACATTATACTGAGTGCACTATCCGAAAATTACCTCGAGCAATTAAACAGAGAACCGACTCGTGGAGATAACATCTTGGACCTACTGATAACAAACAGACCCGAACTTTTCGACTCTGTAAGTGCAGAACAGGGAATCAGTGATCATAAGGCCGTTGCAGCATCCCTGAATATGGAAGTTAATAGGAATATAAAAAAAGGGAGGAAGGTTTATCTGTTTAGCAAGAGTAATAGAAGGCAGATTTCAGACTACCTAACAGATCAAAACGAAAATTTCTGTTCCGACACTGACAATGTTGAGTGTTTATGGAAAAAGTTCAAGGCAACCGTTAAATGCGTTTTAGACAGGTACGTGCCGAGCAAAACTGTGAGGGACGGGAAAAACCCACCGTGGTACAACAACAAAGTTAGGAAACTACTGCGAAAGCAAAGAGAGCTTCACTCCAAGTTTAAACGCAGCCTAAACCTCTCAGACAAACAGAAGCTAAACGATGTCAAAGTTAGCGTAAGGAGGGCTATGCGTGAAGCGTTCAGTGAATTCGAAAGTAAAATACTAGGTACCGACTTGACAGAAAATCCTAGGAAGTTCTGGTCTTACGTTAAATCAGTAAGTGGCTCGAAACATCATGTCCAGACACTCTGGGATGATGATGGCATTGAAACAGAGGATGACAAGCGTAAAGCTGAAATACTAAACACCTTTTTCCAAAGCTGTTTCACAGAGGAAGACCGCACTGCAGTTCCTTCTCTAAATCCTCGCACCAACGAAAAAATGGCTGACATTGAAATAAGTGTCCAAGGAATAGAAAAGCAACTGGAATCACTCAACAGAGGAAAGTCCACTGGACCTGACGGGATACCAATTCGATTCTACACAGAGTACGCGAAAGAACTTGCCCCCCTTCTAACAGCCGTGTACCGCAAGTCTCTAGAGGAACAGAAGGTTCCAAATGATTGGAAAAGAGCACAGGTAGTCCCAGTCTTCAAGAAGGGTCGTCGAGCAGATGCGCAAAACTATAGACCTATCTCTCTGACGTCGATCTGTTGTAGAATTTTAGAACATGTCTTTTGCTCGAGTATCATGTCGTTTTTGGAAACTCAGAATCTACTATGTAGGAATCAACATGGATTCCGGAAACAGCGATCGTGTGAAACCCAACTCGCATTATTTGTTCATGAAACCCAGAAAATATTAGATACAGGCTCCCAGGTAGATGCCATTTTCCTTGACTTCCGGAAGGCGTTCGATACAGTTCCGCACTGTCGTCTGATAAACAAAGTAAGAGCCTACGGAATATCAGACCAGCTGTGTGGCTGGATTGAAGAGTTTTTAGCAAACAGAACACAGCATGTTGTTCTCAATGGAGAGACATCTACAGACGTTAAAGTAACCTCTGGCGTGCCACAGGGGAGTGTTATGGGACCATTGCTTTTCACAATATATATAAATGACCTAGTAGATAGTGTCGGAAGTTCCATGCGGCTTTTCGCGGATGATGCTGTAGTATACAGAGAAGTTGCAGCATTAGAAAATTGTAGCGAAATGCAGGAAGATCTGCAGCGGATAGGCACTTGGTGCAGGGAGTGGCAACTGACCCTTAACATAGACAAATGTAATGTATTGCGAATACATAGAAAGAAGGATCCTTTATTGTATGATTATATGATAGCGGAACAAACACTGGTAGCAGTTACTTCTGTAAAATATCTGGGAGTATGCGTGCGGAACGATTTGAAGTGGAATGATCATATAAAATTAATTGTTGGTAAGGCGGGTACCAGGTTGAGATTCATTGGGAGAGTCCTTAGAAAATGTAGTCCATCAACAAAGGAGGTGGCTTACAAAACACTCGTTCGACCTATACTTGAGTATTGCTCATCAGTGTGGGATCCGTACCAGATCGGGTTGACGGAGGAGATAGAGAAGATCCAAAGAAGAGCGGCGCGTTTCGTCACAGGGTTATTTGGTAACCGTGATAGCGTTACGGAGATGTTTAACAAACTCAAGTGGCAGACTCTGCAAGAGAGGCGCTCTGCATCGCGGTGTAGCTTGCTCGCCAGGTTTCGAGAGGGTGCGTTTCTGGATGAGGTATCGAATATATTGCTTCCCCCTACTTATACCTCCCGAGGAGATCACGAATGTAAAATTAGAGAGATTAGAGCGCGCACAGAGGCTTTCAGACAGTCGTTCTTCCCGCGAACCATACGCGACTGGAACAGGAAAGGGAGATAATGACAGTGGCACGTAAAGTGCCCTCCGCCACACACCGTTGGGTGGCTTGCGGAGTATAAATGTAAATGTAAATGTAAATGTATAGATTTTCAAAGTGAACAGGTAACTGTTGGTAAATTATGTTTCATTACTTTGGTAAAAGCTGGGACCATGGAAATTGGCCTGTAATTTGAAGGAAAGTCTTTACTTACTTTTTATGTGCTGAAAATACTCAAGACACTTTAAGTACACCAGGAAAATATTCCAGGGCTATGCATTTGTTTATACAGTATGTTAAGGGGTATACAATACAGTCTATTATTTTCTTTATTACTTTGCAAGATTTATCATATCTACCTTCGAGAAGGCAAATATCACTAGTGCCACAGGGCTGGATGACTGCATTGTGCACACTTGGCAGCTGCAGACAAGGCTGCCTCTACATCTCTGATGAGCAAGCCCCCACCCCCGGCAGACATACTGAGTGTACATTGTCTTTCTTTCCAGCCTTGAATACTAACTTCATGGGTGGCTCCATAACACACCAAACATTTGTGTCCCGAATAACTAGCAAACCCTCACCCATGTGTTATCACCTACCACTCAACCAGCTGTCAGGGCAGCACAGCCTGTGGACAAATCAAGTGACATGCGGGGTGTCACATGCAACACACCACATTCACCGCCACTGCTGCATCCCAAGACAGCAGCCCGAAAACAGCCAACTGTAGCTGAAAGCACATTCAGCTGTTCATAAACTGCTGCCAACTCCTCCTGCATCCGCACACAGCATGCACACATCCTACCCATGCTATCAAGACTAACTGAAGAAGCAGACTATAAAAGTAGGCAGAAACCTAGATACGCAACTTGCTATCCTCCTGATGGGCCACCAGTGGATGCTGGTGCCTTAACAAGCTGTGTAGCTGGTTGTTCAAAAGAATAGAAACTGCACTACAGACTGTCTGAATGTATATGTACATAAAAAAATGCGAGATTTAAACTCTTAAATAGAAAAACACACACAAAATGTAAGAAATGGTAAAACACAAGAAAATCTAAATACATAACTTGCCATTCTGGAGGTGTGAATAGGCGACAGCAGAGGGCCTGACTGACTGGCTTACTAAACGAACATGTGCTTGCCTTCAAAACGAAACAAATTAGCAACTACTGTACATACTGAATGAATTTATACTTACAAAACATGAGATTAAACTTCTTAAATAGCAAAACACATTCAAAATTTAAGAAATATGCTACTAGTAAAACACAGGAAAAGCTAAATACTTAACTTGCAGCTCTGTAGATGTGACAAGGTGACTGAAGACCACAACAACAACAACAACAACAACAACAACAACAACAATCCCTAACATTGATTTGCTGCAGAATGCTTGAACATATTCTCAGTTCGAAAATAATAAATTTCTTGAAAATGAGAAGCTTATGTCCCTGTATCAGCATAGTTTGAGAAAGTATCATGCATGCAAAACTTAACTTGCCCTTTCCTCACATGATGAACTGTGAACTGTGAATGGAGGGTAACAGGCAGATTACACATTTCTGGTTTGCAGAAAGCATTTGACACGGTGCGCCACTAAAGACTATTAACGAAGGTACGATCATGTTCCCAGATATGTGAGAGGCTTGAAGACTTGTTAAGTAATACACTCCTGGAAATGGAAAAAAGAACACATTGACACCGGTGTGTCAGACCCACCATACTTGCTCCGGACACTGCGAGAGGGCTGTACAAGCAATGATCACACGCACAGCACAGCGGACACACCAGGAACCGCGGTGTTGGCCGTCGAATGGCGCTAGCTGCGCAGCATTTGTGCACCGCCGCCGTCAGTGTCAGCCAGTTTGCCGTGGCATACGGAGCTCCATCGCAGTCTTTAACACTGGTAGCATGCCGCGACAGTGTGGACGTGAACCGTATGTGCAGTTGATGGACTTTGAGCGAGGGCGTATAGTGGGCATGCGGGAGGTCGGGTGGACGTACCACCGAATTGCTCAACATGTGGGGCGTGAGGTCTCCACAGTACATCGATGTTGTCGCCAGTGGTCGGCGGAAGGTGCACGTGCCCGTCGACCTGGGACCGGACCGCAGCGACGCACGGATGCACGCCAAGACTGTAGGATCCTACGCAGTGCCGTAGGGGACCGCACCGCCACTTCCCAGCAAATTAGGGACACTGTTGCTCCTGGGGTATCGGCGAGGACCATTCGCAACCGTCTCCATGAAGCTGGGCTACGGTCCCGCACACCGTTAGGCCGTCTTCCGCTCACGCCCCAACATCGTGCAGCCCGCCTCCAGTGGTGTCGCGACAGGCGTGAATGGAGGGACGAATGGAGACGTGTCGTCTTCAGCGATGAGAGTCGCTTCTGCCTTGGTGCCAATGATGGTTGTATGCGTGTTTGGCGCCGTGCAGGTGAGCGCCACAATCAGGACTGCATACGACCGAGGCACACAGGGCCAACACCCGGCATCATGGTGTGGGGAGTGATCTCCTACACTGGCCGTACACCACTGGTGATCGTCGAGGGGACACTGAATAGTGCACGGTACATCCAAACCGTCATCGAACCCATCGTTCTACCATTCCTAGACCGGCAAGGGAACTTGCTGTTCCAACAGGACAATGCACATCCGCATGTATCCCGTGCCACCCAACGTGCTCTAGAAGGTGTAAGTCAACTACCCTGGCCAGCAAGATCTCCGGATCTGTCCCCCATTGAGCATGTTTGGGACTGGATGAAGCGTCGTCTCACGCGATCTGCACGTCCAGCACGAATGCTGGTCCAACTGAGGCGCCAGGTGGAAATGGCATGGCAAGCAGTTCCACAGGACTACATCCAGCATCTCTACGATCGTCTCCATGGGAGAATAGCAGCCTGCATTGCTGCGAAAGGTGGATATACACTGTACTAGTGCTGACATTGTGCATGCTCTGTTGCCTGTGTCTATGTGCCTGTGGTTCTGTCAGTGTGATCATGTGATGTATCTGACCCCAGGAATGTGTCAATAAAGTTTCCCCTTCCTGGGACAATGAATTCACGGTGTTCTTATTTCAATTTCCAGGAGTGTAGAACCCAATATGTTGTCCTTGAGGGCGAGTGTTCATCAGAGACTAAGAGTATCATCAGGAGTGCCCCAAGGAAGTGTGATAGGACTGCTATCATTCTCTATATTTATAAATGGTTTGGTGGACAGGGTGGAAAACAATCTGCTGCTGTTTTCTGATTATGCTGTGGTGTACAGTGAGGTGTCGAAGTTGAGTGACTGTGGGAGAATACAAGATGACTTATTTGGGAAATTGTGAAAAGGGAAACAGGTAAGGGCCTCACGGATCAGGAAATAGTACTCAAAAATAGTGAAACTATTAAATTAAAAGATGAAACTCTGGCAAATTACATTAATAATTACTTTTTAAGTGTACCAGTGTCATTAAGTAAAAACTTTTACTAAACATGAGAAATTAACAGCCCCAAAAGTAGACAGTAGTATTTTGTTATCTCCCACAAATGATAATGAAATATTAAAGGTGATAGAGAGTCTAAAATCAAAAATGTCTGCAGGTGTGGATGAAGTGCCTGTGTCAATAATGAAAAAAGTTGCCCAACAAATTATGAAGCCACTGGTACATATTGCCAATTTGTCTTTCAGCAAAGGAGTGTTTCCTGAGAGGTTGAAAATCTCTAAGGTTAGGCCTCTGTTTAAAAAAGGAGATCCATACAAGGTAGAAAATTATAGACCAATATCCCTTCTCCAATCATTTTCAAAAATTCTAGAGAAATTAATGAAAACCAGACTCATAAATTACTTAGATGCTCACAAACTTCTAAACTGCAATCAACATGGCTTTCACTCGGGCCACAGCACAGAATCAGCTATCCATACGCTATACCAAAGAGATTGTCAGGAATCTCGACACTAAAAAATGTGTAGTGGGAATTAACTTAGATTTATCTAAAGCTTTTGATACAGTAAATCACAAAATTCTGTTAAACAAGATGGAGGCAATAGGTGTAAGGGGAGTTGTGAAGCAGTGGTTTGAATCTTACCTTCAAAATAGAACTCAGGTGGTAGAAATCATCGCAGAACATAAAAATCAGAAAATCAAGTGGGTCTCGGATGCAAAGAAATTGGAAATAGGTGTCCCACAGGGCAGTGTTCTTGGTCCCTCATTATTCTTGCTTGGGACATAAAAAATCCCATTATTTCTACCAAAATAATGTTCGCAGATGACATTAGCATAATTATAAGTGATGATAAAAAATCATTAACCACCGCAACTGATATGGTCCTAAAATATATTCAACATTGGTTTGATGCTAATGAGTTAACACTTAATCTAAGTAAAACAAATTATATACAGTATGGCAAAGCAACTCAAGATATGGACCTCCAGTTAAAACTAATGGATAAGAAGATAGAGAGTGTACAATCCACAAAGTTTTTGGGCATGCACATTGATCAAAACTTAAGCTGGAAAGACCATCTTAAGTACTTATCCCACAGGCTCAATTCGGCATGTTTTGCATTGAGGATATTATCTAGAGTATGCAGCACAGACTGTACTAGACTAGTGTATTTTGCTTACTTTCAGTCCATCGTGTGTTATGGAATAATGTTCTGGGGTGAAACTAAATCAAGCTTAACAGATATCTTCAAATTTCAGAAAAGAGCTATACGAATCATAACACATAGCTCTCCAAGAACTCATTGTAGGCCCCTTTTCAAAGAACTGCAAATACTCACAATACCATCACTGTATATTTTTAAAAGCATTCTGTGTACAAGAGCACATATGAAAAATCTATGTACAAATGAGGACTGCCATAATTATAATACTAGAACTCATAAGAATTTGTATGTAGAAAAGGAAAGGACAACACAAACCCAAAAGCATGTAAGTTATTTTGGAATAAAACTTTACAATGCTCTGCCAGTGTACATGAAGGAAATAATAGATGAAGTAAAATTTAAGACTGAGCTTAAAAATTACCTTTTAAGCAAAACTTACTATGACATAGATGAGTACTTTGATTGTGTAAATTTATTGCCAAAAATTTTAATTTGTATGTCTAAATTTGTACTTTTAAAAAATGCCTTGAAAGTGATATTCCATTATTATGTCTGTAGTACTTGTACTAGTATGATAACTTTGTTGTGACAATTCCTACATCATGTAAATGATTTATAGGAAGATAATAAAATGAAATGAAAAATGAATGAATGACTTGGACACAATTTCTAGTTGGTATGATGAATGACAGCTAGCTCTAACTGTTGTTTTCTATCATTGCCTAATGCTCCCTCTGAAATTCTCAACAACCTCTGGTTCTTTCTACTTATCTAGGACCCATCTCCATAATTTCTTACCTTTTTGCAATTTCTTCAGTTTTAATCTACAGTTCATAACCAATAAATTGTGGTCAGAATCCACATTTGCCCCTGGAAACATCTTACAATTTAAAATATGGTTCTGAAATTTTGCCTCACTATTACATGATCAATCTGAAACCTTCCAGTGTCTCCAGATTTCTTCCACATATACAACCTTCTTTCACTATTCTTAACCCGTATTAGTGATGATCAAATTATGATCTGTGCAAAATTCTGTCAGGTGGCTTCCTCGTTCATACCTTTACCCCATTTATTTTGAATAGGAAATTAGGGCAGAGAATGAATTACTGTGGAAATTTCAGGGATATGGTTATTCTCACTAGTATCAACAGAAAACAATGCCAACAACAATAGTTCAGGTATACATGCTGATGTCACAAGCAGAAAATGAAGAGAGAGAGAGAGAGAGAGAGAGAGAGAGAGAGAGAGAGAGAGAGAGAGAGAGAGAGTATATGCAGACACTGAACACGTAATTCAGTATGTACAGGGAGATGAAAATCTAATAACCATGGGAGATTGCAATATTTTAGTAGGCGAAATAATACAACACACAGTTATCAGAGAATGTGAGAATGAGGAATTAGATAGGTAGACCGAACAACTAAGGAGCAGGTTCTGAACCGAATTGGAGAGAAAACAAATTTATGGCAGAACTCAGCTAAAAGAAGGAATCAGTTGACAGGATATGTCCCGAGGCATCAAAGAAATGGAATCTTCTTTGGAGCTGTGGGTGACCTATGATATCTTCCAATTACTGGGATCAGCTCTTTGCTCAAAGAATATCTGGTAAATTATGACTAAGAGTCAAGATACTCCCTCAATTCTGTATAGAACATGAAAGGGAAACCATCGGGCATTGGTTGAGTTATACTAATGTCACTTACTTTTAAATATCAGTACTACTGACATCAGTATCACTCATCTTTGGTATATGCTTGTATCATGGTGGCAATATGTCTTGGATTTCCTTCTGAAGAAACAATGAATATTTTTAAAAAACGTCTATTTCAGTATCTACGTCAACAAACAAGTGCCTGGACACTATCCTCTATTCATCTTGCAGCACTAATATATGACCTGATTTTAGTAGTATTTTGCGAAAGTTAAGTAATGACATTTTGTAGGGGTGCTACCGAAAGTTTCACATACTGCCCTTCTAGTAATCAAGCTTGTTTCTATTAACTTCTGTTTATCTGCAGTTCAGTTGTTCTGTTTAAAGGTGTGATATCTTAACCTCCTGATTTACTGGTTTACTAATTGTGATAACTACCGATACTCTTCTTGTCCTGGTTTACTACTAAACTGAACCTGAGTAACACTTCCTCTGTATACTCATTCTCTGAATTAAAAGATTCTACCTCCCATCTGAGAAATGAGATGTCATCCTCCTTACCTAATTTACTGAAGCAGTGGACTTTCTGTTCATTTATTAGCTCTTTGTGGTGATTACTTTTGCTACAGCTGCATTGTGTTCACTGAAACTCTGTTTGCAAGTCATCAAAGCGATTAGTTCTGCTCGTCATCAAAAGAAAAGAATACAGTCGAAGATAAATGGGTAGCTTTGCGAGATGAAGTAGTGAAGGTAACAAAGGATCAAATAGATAAAACGACAAGGCTAGTAGAAATCCTTGACCATCACCGGAGATACTGAATTTATTTGATGAAAGGACAAAACATAAAAATGCAGCAAAGGAAGCAGGTGAAAGGGAATTACAAACATTTAAAAAATAAAATTGACAGGAATTGCAAAATAGCTTAGCGGGAATGGCTAGAAGACAAATGTAAGGCTATAGTAGAATACATCACTAGGATAAAGAGAGGTATCATCTAAAAGAATTAAAAAGGCCTTCCTAGAAAAGAGAAGCAGCTGTTCAGCATCAAGAGCATGATTGGAAAACCAGTACTAAATGAAGCAGGGAAAGGTAAAAGGTGGAAGGAGTATAGAGAGAGGCTATCGGTACATATGCAGCAGCATGCAGTACCTAATATGCTCTGAAATGCTGCACATAAAAGAGGGTTATATTGCTGATAGAAAGGTAGGATCAAGTGTTTTGGGTAGCCCTTGGGTTAGGGGCCTTTTATATACCCAATTGAGTCCACAGCTCGTGGTCTCGTGGTAGTGTTCTATGGCAAACCACCTCCACTAGGACCTTGCCTAGTAAGGCGGCGCAGGTCTCCCGCGTCGCTCTCCTACACTCTGTAAAGTATGGGACTCATCATCATCATCATACCCAATTGCAGGATCGCTATGCTACAGTACAGGGTCATAGTAAATATTACACATTTGCTCTTGCTTCGACAAATGGAGGAAATTGGTTGATTCTTTCAGCACTGGATGCAGGCTACAGTGGGTCTTAAGGGCCTAATGTAGACACCATTATGTCATGGGCACTTCTGTAAAGATATCAAACAAAAATTTTACCATTTTCTCATACCAAAATGGAGCCACAGATCCCAAGACGGCTATGCACAGCACATGGCTGAAATTTTTACAAGACGTTCCTACTATGCTGATCTCAAAAAGCCTTGAAAATTTTCTTGATATCTTTATTTGTTTCTGTGATGCAGAGGCTCAAACTTCCCATACTTCTATATATGAAATATTCATGTAAAATCTGGTGTGAGGTGAAAATGTGGATTATAAAGTGATGTCGCATGGAGAAATATCCTTTAAAGTGTCTCCATTGTCATCAGAAGTATTTTGGGAACCTTGTGACAATACTGAAGCACATGCATAATTTTTGTGCATATGAAATCCAATCTGAGGTGAAAAATTAGTTTTGTGTTATTACAGTTCCACGTAAGTAAACTATCAAAGTTTTATGGACCATGAAGATTTTTCGTGATGAGCGACATGCTCTGTTGTGGTACAGAAAAGAAGCAAACAGGCAGAAAAATGTTACTATTGGAGCACCACAAAGATGAATATGCACCTGTGTGAAAGACTCTGACTGAAAAGTGGGATATTACTGTTTCATTCTACCTCACAGAAATATTTCGAAAAATTTTGGTATCCACTTATTTTATGTTGAGAGAGAAGAAGACAGTGGCAGCAGGAAAGAGACAGAAAAATAAAAAATACTGGAAGATAGTAGGCAGTGGTTATGGTATACAAAGAGCGAAGGAGACAATGACAATGTGAGAGGAAGAGGGACACAGTTGCAGTGGAACATATTTGACAGTGGAAGAACAGTATTAGGAAAAGAATGAATGAGACAGTGCTAGTAGGCAAGGAATAAAGGGAAGGAGAAAGTGGAAGTGGGTGAGAGCCAGTGATAACGAGAAATATAGTCTAAGAGAGTGATAACAAGAAAGAGACTGAGTGAGAATGGGCAAGTGGGAGTGGATGTGTGTGAGTGACTTACAGCGATGGGCTGGACTAGTGGGTGTTAGTGAGTTACAGTTACAGGAGCTTGTGTGATTGAGAGGTAAGTCACACATTAAAAAGAGCACAAATGTGTTTTCATACAAAAATTTTTAAAGGTGCTGAGGAAGGTAGAATGGGGCAGCTGAACCTCACTTTAAAGTCCGAGTGTTTTAAACAGGAGTACATTTGCGTTTTTTGTGTTCTGATATGATCATTTTCCGCACTTATAAGGGAAATGAACTTGAAGCAATATCATAGAAAGAGAAGAGGACATAGATGATGATGATATTGGAGATGTAACACTGCGAGAAGAATCTGACAGAACACTGAAAGACTTAGTTGAAACAAGGCCCCTGGAGAAGATGACAGTACATTATAATGAATGATATCCTTGGGAGTGCCATCCATGACTAAACTTTTCCACCCGGTGAGTAAGATATATGAGAAATGTGAAATACACTCAGATTTCAAGAAGAAGACAATAATTCCAATTCCACAGAAAGCATATGTTGGAAGGTGTGAATATTATTGAAATATCATGGCTACAAAATACTAATACAAATTCTTTGCAGAAGAATGGAGAAAACTAGAAAAGGCCAACCTCAGGGAAGGTCAGTTTGGATTCTGGAGAAATGTAGGAGTACCCCAGGCAATACTGAATGTATGACTTCTCTTAGAAAATAGGTTAATTAAAAGCAAACCTATGTTTATAGACTTAGAGAAAGATTTGGGTAATGTTGATTGCAATACACACTGAAGGTAGCAGGGGTCAACTACAGGGAGCAAAATGCTATTTACAACTTATACAGAAGCCAGAATGCAGGTAGAAGAGTCTTAAAGGCATGAAAGAGAAGCATTGATTGCGAAAGGAGAGTCAAGGGCTTGAAATGGAAACAGTTGATAAGGAAATGGGACAAGGCTGTAGTCTATCCTGATATAATTCAGTCTGTATGTTGAGGAAACAGTAAAGGAAATAAAAGGAAATTTGAAGAGGGCATTAAAGATAAGGAAGAAGAAATAAAAATTTTGAGACACTAAAAGTAGACAAAGAGTTTTGCTATTTGGTCAGTAGAATGATGACTGGATGAGAGAAAATATAAAGTTTAGACTGAAAATAGCAAGAAAAACATTTCTGATGAAGAGAAATTTGATAACATTGAATATAGATTTAAGTGTTAGGAAACCTTTTCTGAAGGCATTTGGAGTAGGGTAGATCATGTAACTAATGAGGTGGTGCTGAATAGAAATGGGGAGAAAAGAAATTTATGGTACAACTTGACTAAAAGAAGGAGTTGGTTGACAGGAAATGTTCTGAGGCATAAAGGGTTCACTGATTTAGTATTGGAGGGAAGTGACTACAAGAAGAAGGTTCAAAGAATGTAGATTGCAGTAGTTATACAGAGATGGCGAGGCTTGTGAATGATAACATAGCATGAAGAGCTTTATCAAAACAATCGTTGGACTAAAAACTGCAACAACAACAACAACAACAAATTATGCTCACATTATACCATTTTATGCTGCCTGTGTTTGTCTGATGAGACATCCTTATCTTGATTCCATTTCACTTCACCAACCACCACTATATCTGGATTGTGCCTTTGCATTTTCCTTTTTGTGTTTTCTAGCTTCCTTACCCCAATAATACTTCTGGGAACCAATACTCCGATTCAATGGTTATGCAATCTTTTTCTCATGATTACCTCCTTGGCAATCCCATCCCAGAGACAAAGATGGAGAACCAATCGGAAGGTTTTATCGGTGGGGAGATCATGACACACTTCCAGTTTTGGCTACATATCCTGTAGATCCACATTGTGTGTCTTTAATACAGTGATTTTCATTACCCTCTGCATCATGCTGTTGATCATTGCTGATTCTTAGTCCTTTAGGGGCAGTTTTTCACCCCAAGGGCAGTCGGGTGCCCTATACCTCTGGCTGCTCCTCCACCCTCTTCAGGCCATTGGTGACTTTATACTGGAGGTCTTTGGCTGCTATTACTGCTGAGGTAAGCAGAAGTGTGAACTGAACCTGGGACCCAGGAGATTTTTGTTAGCTGTTGAAAATGCTACCTCCCAACCACGGTGACTTTTGAATTAGCTTGGTAGATAGTATTAATTACAATTTGAAATATCACACGTTTATCCATTGGAAGGAACTGATAAAAATTACAGTAATATGCAGTAAGATATTTAAAAAATGACAACTTGGTCCAAATGTTGACAACTAGTTCTTACATGATAAATTTGAAATTATGCACATCACAGTATGTCAAAGTTATAGGATCCTGTGACTATGTTATTCATGACTAAAAATTGAAATCATGCATACCAAACAAATAAGCAGGAGTAATAATGTGTGGGGGTTATCAAGTAGCAGAAACTCTTAGTCTCAGTTGTACATAAAGGCTTCAGTTTATTGTTAGAATACTTGAAAATTGCATGTTCGCTTTGTAAGAGATTCTGGGCCAGAATTGTGGGGGTAGGAGGACAGGGGGTTAAAACAATTATTTTGGCGTACTGGCAGAAGGTAACCACAATATGCTGAGGTGCAGGCATTTTAACTATATAACCAAACCAAATACTTTAGTGTTGTTTGCTTATAGTGGTTCACATGAGTGGATCATTGGCTAGTGGCTGATTTCCTAAACAAAGGCGCACAACAATGTTTGCAGCAAAATTGATGTATGACAGTTGATAATGAAAGATGTTCTGCCTCTGAACAGATATGTTATACCTGTAACAGTTCAAGAACAGGTGATAGTGAGTATATGCATGTGGTGTCTCTTGGAATTGCATACTGAACACTGATTTGATCTGAAGACAGACAGTATTCCATAAGGCAATGTTTAAAATATTTTATTTGTACTACTATTTTTGAGCACTACCCATTTTTGAGTGCACCTAAAAAACACAATAGCACACCATAAAAAGGGAAGAGAACTAAAACATGAAACCAATACAACTACATTAAATGAAGTGTTAAACAAGTGTAGTAGTTACCTATAGTAACTAAAATCTAATTACTTTTGGTAACTACTATGTTTAATACTACATTCAGTATAATCATGTGACTTTTATGTTTTAGATATCTTCCCTTTTTTACGATGTGTGAAGCACATGAGAACGGGCAGTGTCTGAAACTAGTAGTGCAAATAAAGCCTTTTAAACACAGAATGGTGAATAAAGTCTTTCTTCAAATGTACTGAGGCTGTGGGGCACACCCAGAAGAAAATGACCACTGATTTGATCCTTGAGGTAAGGTTTGGTGCAGGTATTTCATAAGTATGGACTAGAATATTGTTAAGAAAATAGGGCAAGTGACAATCGTATCAGTTTGGGAAAGATAGGATGGATTTCGGAAAGACTAGTTGCCATTCTAAATCACAATTAGAGATACTCAGTGCTCCAGAGAGGGTGATACTGGATAATTATCCAGGCTTTTAGGTGCAGAAGAAATGACAGCCATCAGAGTCACAGTACTGTTGGTGACTGGTTTATTAAATGCGGACAGAGATATTTATTGGAACTATTAGAAAGGTGTACAACAAGGAAGGTGGTCTGTTGAGCTGAAGGGGACAAAGTGAAATGCATTGGAGGACCTGGAAAATTGACATCTCAGTGAGATCTAATTAGTTAGTCAATATTATCAATAAACATGAAGATCAGACAAGTAGTTTAGAATTTTAGGTTTTGACAAAAGATAGCTGACAGAGAGCCTCCCATAGGACAATACTGTGCAACTTGTGTTTCATGACTGTGTGTATTGAACTAACTGTAAAGGGAAATGTAGTTTTGTACAATTTCAAATTATGCGGAAAATCTGGTCACTGAGAATCGAACAGTAACTGAATTAAAGAAAAATGAGGAAGGGCTCAGTTGCAGACCTGTGAGGGAAAACCATTCTCCATCAGCCTGAAACAGTTGAACAAATTACATAAAACATAGATCTGTGAGGTTAAACAATTATTTGAAGCTGCCTCTTTTTAAATGCAAATCCTAGGTAGTCTTAACAAATATGCTGTGTAGAAGACTGAGCAAATTTAGTCCTCAGTCAGTTACAGATACATTCAGCACAGTGCGTCCTGAAAAAATGATGATTCTAACTCGACTTTAGTACATGAATGTGACGCACTTACTCAAAATGTTATTAAGAAAGGAGTGTGGGTAGTTAATTCTTACAATTCCAGTACCAATAGGTATATGGAAAGTCAGAGTGTTTTCATCATTACATGTTATAACATCACCAGAAGTATGCGATTAATATACTAGACAGAGAAAGAGTGCTAAAACACACACACACACACACACAGACAGAGAGAGAGAGAGAGAGAGAGTGAGTGTGTATCTATGCACTTTTTCTCAAAACAATGAATAAATTGTGCTTTGGTCTTCTATCCATAATAATATATGACATGGTGGTAGAAATCTGAGTCATTTAGCCTATTTAATAATAATATGAAGCCATTAGAACATTCTACTTCATGTGCCACAAATCAGTAAATGATTTACATTTTTACAACCAAATTGAGATAGAAATAATATGTTCATAATTCATGCCAGAATAATAAATGTATACAAAAAGTTTTAAGGTCATCTGCTTTGAGAACGTTTTTCTTTCAGTGGATGTCATGCTACGACTCCATGATAACAAACTTTTTTTTTATTGTACTGTGATTTTAATTTCATTTTCACCTCTTTTTTTATTAGACACACACACACACACACACACACACACACACACACACACACACACACACACACACACACAATATTTGTAATTATTAAGTGAGAGAGGTCTTCTTGCTTGTGGCTTATGCTGTATCTTTTGCCTTCAGGTGACTTTATTAAAATGGTACTGAATATTGCATCAAAGATAAAATTCTGTGATTTGTGTGAAGTATGCGAGAATATTCAAAAAAGTCCCAAAGAAAAGGCATGTTTGATTCTGAGGAAATACATCACTGAATATAGAAAACTAGGAGAGAGACTGAAAACAGAGGATCAACAGGCAGTAAGTATTATTATTTGTATTGTCAGTATTTTTGTGTAGGTTTTACTGTCAGTATTTCATGTTGAAACAATGACGTGGATGGAAAAGATGATGTAACAGTAATAGTACAATAACAATATCTCATAGGACACATGATATTCAAAAGACCTACTAACATCTATTTAAGAACCTAACATTTGATGTAATACCCTCTTTGTGCTCCTTCATTCTTTCCTTTTCTCAGTGCCTCATCCACACTTGTCTTTCAAACCAACTACTGTAGCTTTATCTGTATTGTGTTTATTTTATTTATGCCAGACATACTTGCCAGATTTCTTACTTCAGTCACACCATTTTTAAATTCTCATCTGTCTCCTTCCACTAATTTCTTTTTATAAACAGAAATATGCATCTGTAGCAAAAGTTAAGATACAGAAATTATTATGCTACACTACTCAGTGGTTTTCAGCTGCACATGTTTGTTCCCAGCTGTATGATTAATACAAAATAAAGTACTCACAAGAAGATGCTGCACGCTGCCTAATTTTTTCTTACCTGGATACCTTTCGAATGCATAGCAGCCAAGTTGGAGACAGTCCCCCTGTTGTGTAACCCCTGCCCCCCTCGCACCCTATACTGCTGAATTATACAATAAGCCTTTAACTGACTGGAAATTGCTTCAGGCTCTTATCTTCTCACATTTGTGGTCCAGGCCCCTCATACAGTTCAGAATCAGATGTTACAAGTCAGAATTTCTTAGAATCCATCTATTCAGGGTTTTCAACCATGTGTTTTTCCCTTCACAATGGTGAAATGGTATTATTATCCCAATCCTTAAGCCAGGCAAAAACCCAGTCCCCATCAACAACTACTGACTGATTAGCCTCAACATGTGCTGTGCAGCTGGATGAAATGATACTAGCTTGATGATTATGCTAAGTTCTTGAGTCACGGTAGCCATTTGTTTCCCTGTCACTTGGGTTTCTGGGAGGGATAATCTCCAATGTGCCATCTGGCCAGGATGTGAATAGCAATCCAACAGGCTTTTTCTTAATGGTAACATCTCATGGCAGTCTTTTCACCTACAGAAGGCATAATACACCATTTAGTGCCATCACGTTTTACTTACTTTCTATATAATTTGGGCTTTTGAGGTAACCTATTGAATTTTGTGTGTCAGTTTTCATTCCATCAGTTATTCCGGGTTAGTGATGGTATATCGCCCAGCTCTTGATGCGTCCAAGAGAACGCAGTCCTTTAGGGATCAGTTTTGATTGTTACACTTTTCTTCAATACCATCATTTGGCTGGTGACATCCACCAGACCGTGCTATATGTCAACGAATTTTACATTTCATGTAGCTCCCAAGTTTTAGCCTGGCTGAATGACAGCCTCAAGGAGCTTCCAGTTATCTCCCACAAAAATGTATTTTTGCCATCCTACAAGGCTTCTTCCTGACCCAGAACTCTACTTGGTTACCCATCACTTGTGTGGTGTTGTGCAGTCCAAATTTTTTAGACTACTCTTTGATAAAAAGCTGACCTAGCTGCTCAACATTCGTCAGTGAAAGGTTAGCTGGTTTAGGCTAAGTGGCACCTTTGGCTCTGATGGGACCTCCCCCCTCCCCCTCACCTCCCCCTCCCCCCTGCCCCCTTCTTCCCCCTTCCCCCCTCCTCCCCCCCCAGAATATTATCCCCATATTTTCTCGCACACCTCTTCTTGGTTAGTATCCAGATGATGATTTAGGACAAATCTATCTCAGGAATCTAAGGTTTCAATTACCTACATGAAATTTCAGTGTCTGTTCCTCTTAGTTCTTCAGGAGTGTTAGAGTGCTGCCATCATGTACACTGATGGCTCTAAAACTGTAAGTAGGATGGGATATGCTTTTGTATTTCCCACTGGTCAGGATCAGTATTTGTTGTTTGGAACATGTATTGTTTTTTATGGTGGAGCTGACAGCTGTTAACAGAGTCCTATGTTTGATTAAAGAGACCTCTTTCAATTGTGTTTTAATTTGTAGTGACTCAAGCAGTCTCCAGGCTATTGATTGATGTTACTCTCTTGTTCACAATCTTATCTCTGGCTTTAAGCCATTGGCACACGGACCATGCTTTTGAATGCAAAAGTTGAGCATGCTGAGCTCAGTGTGTTGCTGAATGCTCAGAAATTATACAACTTGTGCATATGGTATGTGTGCCCCAGTGTAATGTACAGGATCGCTGCACACTTGAGCAGCAGTTGTTGCATGTATTTGATTTACAAAACACACTGTTTACAAAATTGATGGGCATAAAATTCCTCTGTTCCCCTACTAAAATGCACATTTTCCCCCTTGTCCATATGCTAGTCATATAAATAAAAACTTTAATATCCATAAACATGTTACAAGGTGAAAAAGAAAGTACCCTGTCCAGTCAATAAGGTCATTGGCTATAAAAGTTCCCAGTAGTGTGATACAAATTTACAATAGTTCTTCACACAGGATAAAAAGTATTTCATCATTTTCACTTTTTAGTAAAACGCTAATGTCATTCTTACATGATCATTGTTCTTATTCAGTTGCAGTATCTTTCCAACATCTGAAATACGAAACTTGAAACAAGAAAGTGCAGACTATCTTATTGCAAGTAGTCCAAACTGTCTTGTGCATTTATATTTACATAACATTTAATATTAAAGACTATACTTCTATTAGACGAATGAGAAAGTATCAGAACCCATTAAAAATGTAAAGGTTAGTAAAAAATGTTTGAATCCATTGAGACGCGAACTAGCAGCAGATCACAGATTCCATGTATCTACTCATTACGCTATACTGACAATGAATAATACACTCCTGGAAATTGAAATAAGAACACCATGAATTCATTGTCCCAGGAAGGGGAAACTTAATTGACACATTCCTGGGGTCAGATACATCACATGATCACACTGACAGAACCACAGGCACATAGACACAGGCAACAGAGCATGCACAATGTCGGCACTAGTACAGTGTATATCCACCTTTCGCAGCAATGCAGGCTGCTATTCTCCCATGGAGACGATCGTAGAGATGCTGGATGTAGTCCTGTGGAATGGCTTGCCATGCCATTTCCACCTGGCGCCTCAGTTGGACCAGCGTTCGTGCTGGACGTGCAGACCGCGTGAGACGACGCTTCATCCAGTCCCAAACATGCTCAATGGGGGACAGATCCCGAGATCTTGCTGGCCAGGGTAGTTGACTTACACCTTCAAGAGCACGTTGGGTGGCACGGGATACATGCGGACGTGCATTGTCCTGTTGGAACAGTAAGTTCCCTTGCCGGTCTAGGTATGGTAGAACGATGGGTTCGATGACGGTTTGGATGTACCGTGCACTATTCAGTGTCCCCTCGACGATCACCAGTGGTGTACGGCCAGTGTAGGAGATCGCTCCCCACACCATGATGCCGGGTGTTGGCCCTGTGTGCCTCGGTTGTATGCAGTCCTGATTGTAACGCTCACCTGCACGGCGCCAAACACGCATATGACCATCATTGGCACCAAGGCAGAAGCGACTCTCATCGCTGAAGACGACACGTCTCCATGCGTCCCTCCATTCACGCCTGTCGCACCACCACTGGAGGCGGGCTGCACGATGTTGGGGCGTGAGCAGAAGACGGCCTAACGGTGTGCGGGACCGTAGCCCAGCTTCATGGAGACGGTTGCGAATGGTCCTCGCCGATACCCCAGGAGCAACAGTGTCCCTAATTTGCTGGGAAGTGGCGGTGCGGTCCCCTACGGCACTGCGTAGGATCCTACGGTCTTGGCGTGCATCCGTGCGGCGCTGCGGTCCGGTCCCAGGTCGACGGGCACATGCACCTTCCGCCGACCACTGGCGACAACATCGATGTACTGTGGAGACCTCATGCCCCACGTGTTGAGCAATTCGGCGGTACGTCCACCCGGCCTCCTGCATGCCCACTATACGCCCTCGCTCAAAGTCCGTCAACTGCACATACGGTTCACGTCCACACTGTCGCGGCATGCTACCAGTGTTAAAGACTGCGATGGAGCTCCGTATGCCACGGCAAACTGGCTGACACTGATGGCGGTGGTGCACAAATGCTGCGCAGCTAGCGCCATTCGACGGCCATCACCGCGGTTCCTGGTGTGTCCGCTGTGCCGTGTGTGTGATCATTGCTTGTACAGCCCTCTCGCAGTGTCCGGAGCAAGTATGGTGGGTCTGACACACCGGTGTCAATGTGTTCTTTTTTCCATTTCCAGGAGTGTATATGACCAGACTTTGCACCTTGCCTTATCCTGAAACTTTTAATCATAGGTTAGGTATGTTATTAGCTGACATTGAATTATAACAAGTTCTTCCAAGAACAGTGCCTTTATGATGGATCCTCAACGTTCCATTGCCTTGAAACAGGATACTTTCGTAATATGCAAGTTACAATAATTCTGTAACCACCAATATGATATTTACCATGACAGAGCTTACAATTAACAATGGATTTTTGAGAGATCCTTAATTTTCTGGTGCTTAAAAATGCCAGATATACATATGACTTCGACTGAAAACCAATATGGCATCTCATGACTCCGTACTGAAGATAGATGGTGTTGTGATGTAGGTGGCATTCTTCCATTTCATTGGTCTACATTCAGATGGACATTAAAATATCTGACATGCTAGATATTTCCCTGAAATTTCAGAAAGACGTGTGAATGTGCTTCTTCCATGCTTTGACTCAGACACTCGGCATGCTCAGCATCCAAGTGCACAGTCCATGTCCCGACAGCTTTAGTCATAGTACCTGTTCATGTGTCTTTCTCTGTCTGTAATAACATGGATATCCCACATAATGAACTGACTGATCATTTGGTTAGAGAAGTTATTACTCACCCAACATTCTCTTTGATGATCCCAGACCTGGATTTATGGGTGCAAATAAGACCTCTGCTCACTTGGAGATGGAACAACTTCTGTTGGGCTACTACTTCCTCTAATAAACTCTGCACTTTCAAGAAGACTATGGCTAAATGACGTCCCCCTTCCATTCCTCCTGGAAGGAATTACCTCTGCCTCAGTCACACTAGATTAAGTTAGTTTTATCGTATATACTGAGTCGCCCTCATCTCGAGTGACCGAGTGAGGTGGGGCAGTGGTTAGACACTGGACTCGCATTCGGGAGGATGACAGTTCAATCTCGCGTCCGGCCATCCTGATTTAGGTTTTCAGTGATTTCCCTAAATTGCTCCAGGCAAATGTCGGGATGGTTCCTTTCAAAGGGCACGGCCGACTTCAGAGCCTTACAGAAAGTTGCTCACATCCTGCTTGAATGTCCACTCCAATTGGTTCTCCACCTCAAGCATGGTCTTCCAGATTCTTTTATTCTAATATTGGCAGACAGCTTACGGACAGTTGAATAGGTTCTCCATTTCCTCCAAGAAAATAGTTTTTATTCTCAGCTACAATGTTTCAAGCTGCTTTCAGGGCAGATTCAGGTTGGTTGAGTTTGGGCGGCCTCCTGCTGCACACTGGACCTAGGGATCCCTCAACCCTTCATTTCTATGCCACCTGCCTATCCCTCTTCTAGTCCCTCTACCCTTTATTCTGCTGCCAGCTACCTATCCCTTTTTTTAAATCCTCTTTTTCTGTAGCAGCCTAGCCTACTTTTTAGGAGTGAAAACAGAACCAGAAGACAGAACCTTAAGGATTCCTTATATTTGGTACTAGCTGAGGGTGAAGTAACAGCTGAACAGGTGTTTCTGCTTCCTTTGAAATAGTCAGCCCTTATGCCATCTTTAACAATGACTATAATGGATCAGGACAGTTGGAAGTTTGTCCTCCCACACCCTCTCCTCATTGCATGGCTTTCCCACATTTTATTATTATGGATCATCTAGCTAGAAGGTATTACTTATTCCATTACTCTCGTAGCCCTTGTTGGGTTGGTTGGAGTTTGGATGTGGCTGAGGTTACCCTCGCCATAGATGGACGCTGGGGTGTCCCATGTCTGTTCTCTTCCGGACAATAGTGGCATGACACATATACTTTTACATCTCTTTAAATTGTTTCTCCTTTCTGATATCAATATTGCATTCAGTACTTCGATTTTATCACTCCTACATATTAAAACTGTGGTGGGTGACAGGAATTTGGTATTGGGAAAAGGAAGAGAAAGAAATATAGTTGGAGCTCATGGCCCGGAGGAAAAGGATGAAAGAGGGTGCCACCTGGTACAATTTTACACAGAGCATAATTTAATCATCACCAATATTTGGTTTAAGAATCATGAGAGGAAAGTTGTACAGGTGGCAGAGATCTTGGTACACTGGAAGATTTCTGATGGATTATATAACGGCAAAACAGAGCTTTATAAACCAGATTTTAAACTAAGAAATTTCTCTTGACAGATGAGTACTCTGACCACAATTTATTGCTAACCAAATGCAGTTTAAAACAGAAGACACTGCAAAGAGTTAAGAAATTTAGGAGATAAGACCTGGATAAACTGAAAAACCCAAAGGTTGTTGAGAGTTTCAGGAGAAACATTAGGCAACAAAGGAAAGGATTACAATAAATGATGAGTGGGCTGCTCTGAGAGATAAAACAGCAAAGGCCTGGTAGAAATCCTTTGGATCTCACTGCAGGTATTGAATTTAATCGACAAGAGGATAAGATATAAAAATCAACAAATGAACCTGTTGAAAAGGGAATACAGATGTCTCAAAAATGTGAAATTGACAGAAAACACTAAATGGGTAACCAGAATGGGTAGAAGGCTGTGGAAGCAATCATGATGTGGGGAAATGTAGATAATGCCTATATGAAAATTAAAGAGACTTTTAGAGAAAAGAGAAGCAGCTTTATGAATATTGAGGGCTTAAAAATGAAGCTAATACTAAGCAAAGAAGGGAAATCTGGAAGGTGGTAGGAATATTTAGAGGGTCTATATCAGGAAAACAAACTTGAAGACAATATTACAGAAAGAAAAGATAAAGACCTTATTCAAAACAAGGCCCCTACAGTAGACAACATTCTGTCAGAACTACTGATATCTTTGGGAGAGCCAGCCTTGCTAAAACTATTTTTCCTGGTGTGCAAGATATTTGGGACAGGAGAGATACTCTCAGACTTCACAAAGAATGTAATAATTTCAATTCCAAAGAAGGCAGGAGCAGACAGATGTGAACACTACTGAACCATCAGGTATGTTTGCAAAATATTGAAAGGAATTATTTCCAGAAGAATAGGAAACCTCATAGAAGGCATCCTTGGGGAAGATCAGTTTGGGTTCCTGAGAAATGTAGGAGCAAATGATCCAATACTGACCCTTCTACTCATCTTGGAAGATAGGTTGAATGAAGACAAATCTGCATTTACAGCATTCGTAAATGTAGAGGATGTTTTTGACAATGGTCTCTAGACTACACTTTTTAAAATTTTGAATGTAGCAGGTATAAAACAGAAAGAACAAAAGGTTGTTTACATTTGTACAGAAATCAGACTACAGTTATAATAGTCGAAGGACATGAATGGGAAGCAGCTGTTGAGAATGGAGTGAGACAGGGTTCTAGCCTTTGCCCTGTGTTACTCAAGCTGTACATTGAGCAAGCTGGGAGGTATACAAAGGAGAAGTTTGAAAAGAGGATTAAAGTAGAAGCAGAGGGATAAAACATTGAGGTTTGTCAATGACATTGCTTTTCTGTCAGGGACAAAGACAGTACTTAGAAGAGCAGTGAAACAGAATATACAGTGTCTTGAAAAAAAGGATTGTAAGATGAACATCAATGAAAATAAAACAAGGATAGTGGAATGTGGCTGAATTAAATTGGCCAATGCTGAGGGAATTAGATTAGGTAATTGGACTGTAAAGGTAGTAGATTAGTTTTGCTATTTGGACAGCAGAATCACTGAAGACTGAAATAGAGAGGATATAAAATGCAGACTGGCAATGGCAAGAAAAGCATTTACAAAAAAGAATAATTTGTTTACAATTAGTATGAATTTGAGTGTGGACGTTTTTACTGAATTTACTTGTTTGGAGTTTAACCTTTTAAGGAAGTGAAAATTGGGCTGGATTATTCCAATGAATTAATATTGAGGAGATCCCCGAGGTTGTAGAATGACAGAAAACAAGAACTTACAACAGATAGTTACAAAGAAACGAAGATATGCTAATGTACCTTCAACAGACCCCAAGTGAAATGGTCCTTGTGGAGGATAAACAGTTAGGCAAGAAGAAAACAGAAGCTTTTGAAATGTGATGTAGAAGATGCTGAAGATTACTCTGGTAGATCGAATAACAAATGAAGATGTACTGAATCAAATTGGGGAAAGGAATAAATGTCACAACTTGAATAAACAAAGGGTTTGATTTATAGGACAAATTCTGAGTCATCAAGGAGTAGTCAGTTTAGTAATGGAGATAAGAGAGGACAGTAAAAATTGTAGCGGAAGGTCAGGGCATGAACAGAGTAAGCAGGTTAAAATGGATGTAGTTTGCTGCTGTTCTGCAGAGATGAAGAGGCTTACACAGGGTAGACTAGTATGGAGAGTTGCATCAGATCAGTCTTTGGACTGTGTACCACAGCAAGAACACATACTATTAAAATTCAGTCAGACTTCTAGCTGATGTTACTAACTCCAGATGGAGTACCTCTTGACCCAGGGATTAATCATCTCACCTACCTGCGTACCTACCCATCCACCTGCTCAACCAACCAACCAACCCATCCATGTTCTTCTGTAAAATACTCCTGTTCTGCATTCCTACATCTCATCTCTCAGATCATAATCCTTGCCCTCCAACTACGAGACCTGTGCTTGTTGGCTCTAAAGGAGGACTTTGTCTGAAAATGAAGGAGTTTTCTGATGTTTCCACATCCTTGTTGTTGTTACTCGATGGGGGTGCTGCAACATACTTACTTGAATCCGCTAGTCAAGTAGGAAGCGACATGGGATATTTCAGCTCTAATGACTTTTTGGCATGCGAGCAGCTTTGTGAAAGGGAATAAGTTGGTGACAGGGTCTAGCTGAGATTTATCAGGTCTCTATGGTTGGAGACAGTACAGAAAGACTCAGGTCTGGCTAGAGAGGTAGGAATGAAGAAACAAGCTTCTGGGTTGGTTTCTTGGTCTGATTTTGTTGCTTCTTCCCAAGTTTACATGTGCGTGTAGAAGAGCACAGACACTGGGTCATAATTTCAGTGAGCATAGAACATAGGTGAGGTTTACTAGATACTCAAATAACTAGAGCAAATAGCCTGCCTGGCCTATGACTTTGACTCAAATCATGAAAAGGAACCAGTTTCCCATTGCTCAGATCAAACTCTCAGGTTCCTTTAATTGTCACACTGTAAGTGATGATCAGTCATAGATACAAGTAAGCCATGATAGACTAACTACCCACAGTTCAGAGATATGTACAGGCAAGATTGCAAGTCCATCTTACCCCTGTACAAGCTTAATTGAATAGATTCTTTGACTCGCATAATTTTCTGCTGTCGGCTGATAGACACCCAAATTTCATCTGCTGGCAGGAACTCTTGAACTCTGCCCTACTTGTGAATTGGTGGCCTCTTTACACTGTGTTGAGGCTGTTTGCTTATAGATGGTATGTGACCTCGTATCTTTTTTTAACTGCAATTCGCAATCAGCCAGCTTGATACCAGTGGTTTCTTAACGCTTAAAATTGGTCTGGCAAAAATGTCAAATGCTTTACATCTCCATTTCCAGGGTCTACTTGTTAAAATGCTTATGAAGATTACTTTTTATGTTTTCTTTTTTTTAACGCATGTTACATACATGAATTCATAGGTTTCTCTTTCCTGTCAGCAAATGAAGAAACATACACAGATTTTTCCTCTTTTTTTATATACATATAAATGTTTATACAAGAGTTTTTTTAGTAGTGCAGTTTATATGTTTGTATACATCCTTGAATCATCAGCATGTACAGTATGTGATCACCTCCTTTCCTTTTGTTCCTCATCTGCAATCCTGTTTATGTGGTAATGAATCACCATGGTTAGAGGATTGCACTTTTCATGCTTTTCATGCACCTGCTAGTAACTCCTCTCTTCTTTCCACTTCTGGCATTGGATGCTGGGGGGCCAGCCAGTGTGGCCAGGCAGTTCTAGGTGCTTCAGTCTGGAACCGCGCAATCGCTACAGTCGCAGGTTCGAATCCTGCCTCGGGCATGGATGTGTGTGATGTCCTTAGGTTAGTTAGGTTTAAGTCATTCTAAGTTCTAGGGGACTGATGACCTCAGATGTTAAGTCTCACAGTGCTCAGAGCCATTTGAACCATTATTCTTTTACATAATCTTAACTTATTTTCTAATTTGTGCAGATGCTGTCCGCACTTGTAGGTCCTGCAAGTGAGGTATGTTCATAGATGTGGGGAACTGCCATTCTTTGTCTTCCTTGCTGTCTTTTTGGATTCTAGTCCTGAATTGGAACTTTTTCATGGTCATGTTAATAGTGGTTAGTGTGTCCCGGAGCAATCATTCAGTTTCTATCGTCTGCTGTGTTTGTAGTATAGTCTGATCAGCATATCCCATGAATGTCAGTTTTCTTGTTCCCTTCATGATTACATGTATTGGTTCATGACTATCACATAACGAAGTTAATTTTTCCTCTCTGTGGCTACATATATGTCCATTCATTCACTCCTACAGATGTCCGAATGCTGCTTTCTTGGTGAAGTTATTTGGAATATACTTCAGTTGTATCAACAGATCTCTCACACTGGGGTTGTGCTACCTTGTTGTTTTGATCGCAAACATGTGTTTGCACATCTTCTGGGTTTGTGCTACTTCTTTGCAATCTAACTGATCCATGTGCATGGCTGCATGTTGTTGCTTGGCATCCTCAGTCAGCAGATTGTCAGCTTCAGGAGTTCATACCACTCCTTCCCTCCTCTTACTGGAAGTGGTAATACCTTGTATAAATTAAATACTTGATTCTCCACTAATGGAATTTTCAATATATACACTAGGTATGCAACAATTAAGAATACATCAGATTTGTTATTTGGAGGAACCCATACCTATTCTCCTGTTCGAGGTCTAGGGGGGACTTCTTGTTGCTGATGTCATCCCTGATTATTTGAAGGTAGTCTATTAGCTTCGAGGGATTAATGATACGTGGGGCTAATAGCCCATCTGTGCACACACAAAGGCTGCCAATTGTTGTTTGTATTCTCCTCTTAACTCTTGAAATATTATGATCAATAGTAGCATCTGCTCATTGAATACTGTTTCTAAGGTAATTTGCTGCATCTTCTTGTCTGTTTCATTCTGGATTTTGCTGACTTGAATCTTGATTTTCTCCGCACTGGCTTGTAGGATATCAGTTGCTTCTGCTAGTCCTCTTCCGTGCAGTTAAAGTAGATTATAACTGATTTTGCTAGTATCAGTTCCTCCTGGCTTAAGTGCAGTAGTTGCTTCTGTTCCTCTTCCACTTGTTTTATTCTGGTTTCAGTGTACTCAGCATCTTGCTCATTTAAGGTATGAAATAAAACTCCAACAAAGTTCATGAGTCCTCGCTTAGATCATGGTTCATGATGTGCCAGCTGCTTCATCTCATTGTCTGTCTTTCTGCCATTCTACCACATTCCCTGTTGAGTATCTTTCCATAGTGCCTACCCCTGCTATCCTGGTCAATTTGTCTCTATGCTCTATGGCAGCTTGTGCCATGTGTATCGACTCATTGGCTTTTTTCTCCGGTCTCCGTAAATTTAAGAAGGTCACAATTTTCCACATGTTGCTGGTGTATCTTCCTGTCTGCATCATAGTACATTCTGTGTGAGGTGCGGAACTCCTACATCTGGTAAGCATCCAGTTTATACTGGACTGAAGTCGCTGTTGTCCACACGCTTATCAGAAGGGCACCAAGCAGCATTGATAGTGGGGCCATCTGTAAAATGAAAGGTATTGTCTTTATGTTTATGATCCAACTTTGAGTTTCTTACTGTGATCATCTTTTTCTGCCTTCTCCTCTCACTCACTACTGCTACTAGTGTTAGGCTAATAGAGGCAGTGTGAGTGGGGGTTGGCCTGTCTTCAAGGACCAATCACACTGTCTGGCTCACTTGTACCCTGGGTGTACAAGATCTTTCTTCATCTGTTTTTATATAGAGTTTTTACCCATTCTCTCCTGTTTTGGAACACTGTACCCGATTTCTTCACAGGCTTACGTGTCTTAAGCTAAAGAATTCTTTTAATCTGTTTGCAAGTACAGTTATGAATTTCGTATTCGTTAACTGGAGTACGACATTTGGTCCATGCATACTTTTACACAGAAAGACCCTCCCCACAGCAATATTAACATGTTTTACCTCCCTTTTCTCTCACTTTTGTCATATAATAATACTATGTCTGCAATCTTGGGATTTTGTGTTCGATCATAGTATTCCTTGTTTCTTTCATTACATTCCTTGTTAAAATTTCTTGCTATCTGATGAATCTGGCACATTCCTTCCTTTAATTCTGTTACACTACTGGCCATTAAAATTGCTACACCATGAAGATGACGTGCTACAGACGCGAAATTTAACCAACAGGAAGCAGTTGCTGTGATATGCAAATGATTAGCTTTTCAGAGCATTTACACAAGGTTGGCGCCGGTGGCGACACCTACAATGTGCTGACATGAGGAAAGTTTCCAACCGATTTCTCATACACAAACAGCAGTTGACCAGTGTTGCCTGGTGAAATGTTGTGATGTCTCGTGTAAGGAGGAGAAATGCGTACCATCACGTTTCTGACTTTGATAAAGGTGGGATTGTAGCCTATCACGATTGCAGTTTATCGTATCGCAACATTGCTGCTCGCGTTGGTTGAGATCCAATGACTGTTAGCAGAATATGAAATCGGTGGGTTCAGGAGGGTAATATGGAATGCTGTGCTGGATCCCAATGGCCTGATATCACTATCAGTCGAGATGACAGGCATCTTATCTGCATGGCTGTAACGAATCATGCAACCATGTCTCGATCCCTGAGACAACAGATGGGGACGTTTGCAAGACAACAACCATCTGCACGAACAGTTCGACAACATTTGCAGCAGCATGGACTATCAGCTCGGAGACCATGGCTGTGGTTACCCTTGACGTTGCATCATAGACAGGAGCACCTGCAATGGTGTACTCAACGACGAACCTGGGTGCACGAATGGCAAAACGTCATTTTTTCGGACAAATTCAGGTTCTGTTTACAGCATCATGGTGGTCGCATCTGTGTTTGGCGACATCGTGGTGAACGCACATTGGAAGCGTGTATTCGTCATCGCCATACTGGCGTATCACCCGGCGTGATGGTATGGGGTGCCATTGGTTACACTTCTCGATTACCTCGTGTTCCCATTGACGGCACTTTGAACAGTGGACTTTACATTTCAGATGTGTTACAACCCATGGCTCTACCCTTCATTCGATCCCTGGGAAACCCTACATTTCAGCAGGATAATGCATGACCGCATGTTGCAGGTCCTGTACGGGCCTTTCTGGATACAGAAAATGTTCAGCTGCTGCCCTGGCCAGCACATTCTCCGGATCTCTCACCAACTGAAAATGTCTGGTTAATGGTGGCCGAGCAACTGGCTTGTCACAATACGCCAGTCACTACTCTTGATGAACTGTGGTATCATGTGGAAGCTGCTTGGCAGCTGTACCTGTACACACCATCCAAGCTCTGTTTGACTCAGTGCCCAGGCGTATCAAGGCCGTTATTACGGCGAGAGGTGGTTGTTCTGGGTACTGATTTCTCAGGATCTACGCACCTAAATTGTGTGAAAATGTAATCACATGTCAGTTCTAGTGTAATATATTTGTCCAATGAATACCTGTTTATCATCTGCAATTCTTCTTGGTGTAGCAATTTTAATGGCCAGTAGTGTATGTAAACATCAGAGTTGATTCCATTTTGGCAGCATCCTGCTGTAGGACTGCAAGAATGTTGCATACTCTACCAAAAGACTGCTTGAATGGGGTGAATCCATTTGAGGAATGTAGGTGATAAGGTGTACCCATTCATCCCAATTTTTATGCTTCATTGCCATATAATGATGTAGGTATTCCGTTAAGGTTGTATGCATTCTTTCAAGTGCACCAGTCATCTGTGGGTGGTATGCACAAGACTGAATCTTCTAAATCTTCAGTAAAGGACATACTCTTCTGAGAATGTTACTCAGGAAATTGGTCCCTTGGTCACTCAATAGTACTGGTGGTATTCTGTGATTGCAGATTATTTTCTCCACTAAGACTTGCATTGTTGTATCGGTGTCCTGTTTTGCTATAGGTTCTGCTACAACAAATTTCACAACAGTGTTCTGGAATGTTAGTGTGTATCTGTTCCCTTTCTCTGTTATTTGAAGTTGTCCATTCGTGTCGATATCAAAATGAGCGAATACCTGGGTAGGTATTTCAGTCAACACTAAGGGCACTGTACCTTATTTTGCTTAAGTTTATTCTTCAGACAACTCTTGTATGTCTCTCTTCATCTCTCTCCATGATCTGTACCATTTAATGTGGTCATATGTGCAGCTGATCCCTTGGTGCCCCCTAGAGGTGAATTATGAAACTGGTACAGAATAGCTCATTTCTCTCCTTCCCTGATCACTGATTGCTGGTCCTCTTGCTCTACCTCATCAGCCTCTTCCACACTTTGAATGACTGCAGTACGGTCTTCTGGCATGCGAGACAATCTATCTGCTACCATATTTTGCAATCTCTTTTTGTATACAATCTCGAAGTTGCATTCTGCCAGTCTGACTGTCAATTTTGTTTCTCTTGATGAATGATCACTTACCTGCACCAACCATTTCAGTGGTTTGTGACCAGTGCACATAATAAATTTTCTTCCGTACACAAAAGGGTGGTAATGCTTTACTGCCCCCACTATGGCTAGAAGTTCTCGCTCAGTCATACCATATCCTCTCTTGGTGCAGTTCAGTGTTCTGTATGTGAAGGCTATTGGTAAATCCTGTCCTAGTTCTCCTTGACTCAAAAGGGCACCAATCGTTTCCTTGCTTGTGTCTGTGGTGATAATGAATTACTTCATAAAATCAGGATACTGAAAGATCAGGGGGCATATTATTTTCTCTTTTAATTACCAGAAAGCTGCTTCCTGCTGTATTGACCTCTCATAGTTTGCTTCCTTCTTCAGCAATTCATGTAATGGTTTTATTATCCAACTGAAGTTCTTGCTGTAGAAGGACACAGTTCCTAGGAAACATTTTAAGTGCTTCATTGTACTGGGTCTTGGATACTCTTTTATTGCATTCACCTTCTGAGGGTTACATGCCCCAAATAAGTTAATTCCTTCTGGAGGAATTCACACTTTTCAACCTGCAGTTTTAAGCTTTGCAATTGGAACCTTTCAAACACTTCTCCAAGTCTGACATTATGCTCTTCCAATGGAAATCTCAACACGACCACGTCTTCTGAATATACAAACATCTTGTGTCCTTGCAATACAGTTAGTACTGTGTTTATGAGCCTCTGAAAAGTGGCTCTGCTATCCATTATTCCCATTAACAATCTCTTGCAATGTCATTCTGGTGTGGAGAAGGCTGCTTTCTCCCCATCATCTTCGTTCAATAGTATCTAATGATAACCCTTTGCACAGTCCAATGTGGTGAAGTATTTGGCCTTCCCTAAACTATCTGGAGTCTCATCAATCTGGGGTGGTGGAAATAGAGCGCTGATGCAGTTGTTATTCAACCTCCGATAGTCTGGAACTACCCTCCACTTCTGCTTCCCTGAAGCATCCAGCTTCTTCAGAATTAATAGTAATGGGAAATTAAACCCACTCATGTGTGGCATAATGATATTTTCCCTTAACATTATATTACTCTCATTTTGGAGGGCCGCCTTTCATGCCTCTGGTAGCTGATACAGCCAGACATTTATCACTTCAGCTTGTGCACCTGGTTTCAACATACTCTCATGCATTACCATCTCTGTGTATGTTAATCTGTCTCCAGGCAAGTAAAATACATCATGGTATGCAGTATATAGCTCAATAATTAAACACCTTTCTTCTTCATTTAAATCGCCCACTCAAATCATTTTCTTTAACCTACCAATTCACAATACTGTCTCATGATCCACAGGGACTATACTGTGTATGTGGTGCTCCTTGCCTTTTTTTATGGAAGGTACTGCATCTTTCTTCACTTTAGGACACTTCAGTACAACCTCTTCTTCTGTGGTATTCAGAGTACTCATGACGCATGCACCTATCTGCTCCGTCACAATTGCTGCATCTGTCTGCAACTGCTGCTTTTCCTATATTTCTTCACCCGGGTCTGTAGGCTGTATCCTAATCCTTAAAATCTTTTTCTCTCATGGGCCTATTCATATAACCTCACTTGGGCTCTCTTTTTTTTTCCATCTGCTGCTCAACTTTGTGTCGTGTTTCCCTTAGCTGTGGCACCATTCTGCTTCTGATGTCTTTTGGTTCCTCTCCCTGGAGATCTCTCTCCTCTCTCTGTTCTATCTCTGGCACTAACTGCATTCCTAATTATGCCCTAGTTCTCACTTCGCATTCATTCCTCTCAGCTGCCTAATGTCCAATCCACAGGGCAATGTTCCTCTCCTCGTGGCTCTCTCTCCCAGTCCGCAAGATTCAACAATTCCACTTCTGTTCTGTCTGTAACTGTAATGGTCAGCACTTAACCCATAACATATTCGTTATGTAACCTATGATAACTTTTTGCTTCTGAAAGAAGTCTCTGCCTAAAATTCCTTCATATGGGGTATGCAGCTCATTCCCTACTACATGGACTTGTGCTCCACACACACACACACACACACACACACACACACACACTGCCTTCTATTCTCATCATTAATGTCACAGCTCTGCATGTATCTATTACTTCTTTAGTGGTCCCATGTAGTTCTATTCTCTCATCGACATCAGTGCCTGCCGTACTATCCACTGCGAACTCCTTTATGATGGTAATCTGAGCAGCACTATCTACTATAAAACTATGATATCTGTGCCCCCTTGCCGCACCTTATGCTCACAACACCATTCTTTCCCTTGCAGTCTACTGAGCATAACTTTGCGACATGTGTCAACTGCATAGTCGTGCCATCCCTACATTTCGTGGCTTTTGAACCTTTTTACTTGCTGACCAACTCTTGACATTACCTGTCAGGCTTACTTGTCCTGATTCCTGCAGACACAACTTGCTATGGGTGTCACCTTACCACACAGCCCTGCCTGTATTTGTAGATTACATTGGCGTCACACAGTTGACTCTTTGCTTTCTATGACCCTGTGATGATCTCTGCATGATGTCTCATCTCTCCTCCTCAGCAGTGACGGGTGATATGGCTGCATGATGTCTATTTTCCGTACGTGTTTTTCATAATACAGTTCCTTGCATGATGACCTTCTTCCTTACATCTAGAACAATAATCTCTCAGGCAACTGGATTCACCAAATATTTCTTTGTAAGAGGCAGTTGAAGCTTCCTCTGTTAATGCTCAATTCACCACTTATGTTAACATTAAATCCTCTCTTCTCACCGTCGCAACCATTTTAATCCTCTCATCCTCAAATCCTTGTGTGAATACTGTTCTCACTAGTGTCCCAATTAGAGCTTAACTCTCCAGAATTTCTGATTCTCTCATTACCTCTGGGACAGCTTTTCAAAGCTGCTGCTGCAAAGTGTCCCCTCAACTTGCTGATTCGGCCATATTTTTGATCCTGTTCTGCCTAATCGAGAATAATATACACTCGTTTCAATCCAGAGTGGTTTTGACACATAGTTCTTCAATAGAATTTGCTTCATAACAGCCCAGTTTGTGACAAAATCACGTACGATTAACCTATTCCATGTGGCTCCCCCACTCATAGTTTTTACAAATTTTAGAAGTACACTATGAATATGGCCTGGAGTAAGTTCAAACTCTAAGTCACAATTGTCTTTGAATTCCCTAAGATCATCTTTATTTTCATCAAAAGCTGTCGGAATTAACTTGAATATCATACAAAGCTATTTGTAGAGCAGGGAACTCACTACCTTCCAGATTCATATTAGAGGCTTTTTCGTCCTTCCTTGCAGCCTTGTTTCCATGCCATGGTGTGTTTCACTCACCGTGTTTGACGATCGGGCGAATGGCATCGTGTCGGCGTCTCATGAAGGTGAACATTGGAATGCCCACATTGCTGATTCAGCTCTGAACTCAGTTGATGTAACTGCTTGCAATGGCGTCTTCAGTGTTTACTACTTACTCAGTCATATAGGAAGTCATGTGGGATTTTTCAAGTCTACCGACTCTCTGGCACCTGAGCTGTTTTGTGCAATGGAACAAGTCAGTGATGGGATCTAACTGAGGTTTATCAGGTTTCTATGGACGGAGACAGTACAGACTGACTCTCCCCCTGTAGGTCCAGGGGTTAGAAGAGGCCCGAGGTATTCCTGCCTGTCGTAAGCGATGACTAAAAGAAGTCTCTCATGTTTTGGCCTTTATGTGATGGGACCTTGTAGGGTTTGACCTCCATTTTTCAAAATTTTCCCGAAGAGTGAGCCAATTGGGAAGGGCGCCCTACATGGCGCATAGTCTCCATCATGCACTGAGACCTCTCACATCCTTCCTCAATGTAGATCTGCACTTCCGCTCATTCTCCAGCTGTTGGGTGAGGTCACCCTCCTGGGTGTGTCTTCTTCCATCCTCTGTGTAGTATCACTTTCTGCGCTGTCGGTGATAATGGACTTCCTAGCTCATTTGCACTCATATCCAGCATGGTAGCCAGTCCGTGTGGTGGGGCTGCCATGTACCCTGTTGGTTGTTGCCCCCTGACTACACAGGAGTTGCTCTGCTGATGCTGTTAACTCCTCATGTATGCGAAGGGGCAGATGCCCGTTACCCTTGGGCATTGGGGCTCCTGGCAATGGCAATCCTGCCAGGTGGTCAAACACCAGCGGTCTCTAAGCAGTCAAGGTCTAATTTCAATGCTAAGAAATATGACCCTAAATAACCCCCCCCCCCCCCCCCTGCCTCACCATGGGAGGAACACCAGGCTAAGGATGGCAGTGAAACTTGTGGAGCATTTAGAGGACAAGTTTGGGGAGGTGGAGGGCTTGTCCAAAATGCGTTCAGGGTTGGTCTTGATCAAAAGAGCATCCTCTGCCCAGTCATGGGCACTACTCATGTGTGACAAGCTGGGGGATGTTTCTGTTTCAATCACACCCCATAAGACCTTAAATATGGTCCAGGGTATCATATTTCACAGGGACCTCCTTTTGTAGTCTGACGATGAGTTGCACGCCAATTTAGAGTAGCGAGGTGTCCATTTTTTCAAGGTGATGGTCTACCGTTGTGACGTAAAACCATATATCCCTCCCCCGGTGTGGTGCTTTAAGTGCTGGAAGTTCGGCCATACGTCTTCCCGCTGTACTTCCAGCATCATCTGTCAGGATTGTGGGCGTCCTACACATCCCAATACTCCCTGTGCCCTGCCTCCCATCTGTGTGAACTACGGAGAGCACCGTTCGCCTTGCTCGCCAGACTGCAGGATTCTCCAGAAAGAAAGAAAAATAATGGAATACAAGACCCTGGACCGATTGACCTACACTGAGGCTAATAGAAAATATGAAAGGCTACATCCTGTGCATATGACATCAACCTAGGCCACCGCTACTACAACGGTTCTACTATCTTCCGTTACGCCACATACAGTTGGCTCTCAGAGCTGTCAGGCTCCACCTGCCCACTTGATGGTGGGGGCACTTCTGACTCTGTTGCTCCTGCACAACTTCAGGAGCAACATCCCCTCAACCATTGGGGACATCAGTCCCCACTTCTCGGCCAGAGAAGCTTAAGTCTTCTTCAGCTCCACTCACCAGGAAGGGATCCCTTGGGTCACACCCTTCCTAGGTTCCTACCAGTGGCAAAGCTGTCACCCACCAGTGGCTGAAGCAACCACAGATAGCTGGTCATAGGGCTTCATAGTCCACTTCAGTCCCTGAGACTGAAACAGTGAAGACCTCCCAGCTGGACAAACCTAAGGAGCAGCGAGAGAAACCTAAAAAGAAAAAGACCTCCAAGAACCAAGGCACTGTGGTGGCACCCACACCATCACTACCTATAAGCTCTGTGTCTGAGGATGAGATGGAGCTTCTGGCATCCACTGAGGACCTAGATCTCTCTGGACCCTCAGACACAGTGGATGTCAATCGCACAGATACTCATCCGGTGGTAGCAGGTGACCCTGAGGCGTAGACTGCCTCATTGAGTGTTTAATGCCTTCCCAGTCTCAGGCTCATGTAATCCTCCAGTGCAATTGCGGCAGTTTTTTCCACCACCTGGCTAAGCTATGGCAACTGTTAAGCTTTATACCAGCTTTCTGCATTGCCCTCCAGGAAACCTGGTTCCCAGCAATGTGGACCCCTGCCCTCCGCAGCTATAAGGGATATTACAGGAACCGTAGCAACTATAATAGAGTGTCAGGTGGAGTTTGGGCCTATGTCCTGAACTCAGTATGTCATGAACCTGTGCCCCTTCAAACCCCTCTTAAAGCTGTGGCTGTCAGGATAAGAACGACACAGGAAATAACTTCCTGCAATGTATACCTTCCTCCAGATGGTGCTGTACCCCTGAATGTATTGGCTGTACTGACTGATTAACTCCCTAAACGTTTCCTACTTTTTGCAGATTTTAATGCGCATAACCCCTTGTCGGGTGGCGCCATGCCTACTGGCCAAGGTAGGGGGTTTGAAAATTTACTGACACAACTTGACCTCTGCCTCTTAAATACAGATGCCTCCACACATTTCAGTGTGGCACATGGCACATATTCGGCCATTGATCTCTCGGTTTGCAGTCATGGCCTTCTCCCATCTATCACTGGAGAGCACATGATGACCTGTGTGGTAGTGACCACTTCCCCATCTTCCTGTCACTCCCCCAGAGTCATGCCTATGGACGCCTACTCAGATGGGCTTTAAACAAGGCAGACTGGGAAGCCTTCACCTCTGCTGTCACTGCTGAATCTCCCCCACATGGTGCCATCGATGTTGTGGTTGAGCGGGTCACTACAACAATTGTTTCTGCAGCGGAAAAAGAGATCCCTCGTTCTTTAGGGTGCCCCCGGTAAAAGGCAGTTCCTTGGTGGTCGCTGGAAGTTGCTGAGACAAGTAAAGAGCGTCAGCAAGCTCTACAATGACATAAGCGGCACCCTTCCCTAGAGCACCTAATAGCCTTTAAGCGACTCCGTGACCGCATTTGCCAGCTTATAACAGCTTATAAAACAACGGAAACAGTGGTGTAGGGAGAGGTATGTGTCAACCACTGGGTGCCATATGTCACCTTTCCAAATCTGGATGATAAGATGTCTTTTTGGGTACCAGACTCCAACAGGTGTCCCTGGCACTAACATCAATGGCGTGTTATCTACCGACACACAAACGTGATTGCCAAGCACTTTGCTGAGCACTGTGCTCGAGCCTGTGCATCAGAGAACGACCAACCCCCCCCCCCCCCCCTCCCCCTCACCAGCCTTTCGCACCCTCAAACTTTGGATGGAAAGAAAAGTCCTCTCGTTCACTACATGCCACAGTGAACCCTATAACGCCCCATTTGCAGAGTGGGAGCTCCTCAGTGCCCTTGCACATTACCGGGCCAGATCGGATCCACAGTCAGAGATTAAACATCTCTCATCCGACTACAAGTGACATCTCCTCATCATCTTCAACCTGATCTGGTGCAATGGCGTCTTTACATCGCAATGACGGTAGAGCACCATCATTCTGGTGCTGAAACCCGGTCAAAACCCACTTGATGTGGATAACTACAAGCCCATCAGCCTCATCAGCTTTCTTTGCAAGCTGCTGGAATGTATGGTGTGTCGGCGGTTGGGTTGGGTCCTGAAGTCATGTGGCCTATTGGCTCCATGTCAGGGTGGCTTCCTCCAGGGTCGCTCTACCATTGATAATCTTGTGTCCCTCGAGTCTGCCATCTGAACACCCTTTTCCAGATTCCAACATCTGGTTGCCATCTTTTTTGATTTGCGTAAAACATACAACACAACCTGGCGACATCATATCCATGCCATATTTTATGAGACGAGTCTCTGGGACCCACTCCTGATTTTTATCCAAAACTTCCTGTCACTCCGTACTTTCTGTCAGTGCCTCCCATAGTTCCCCCTGTATTCAGGAGAATGGCGATCTGCAGGGCTCCGTATTGAGTGTGTGTCTATTTTTAGTGGCTATTAATGGTCTAGCAGCAGCTGTTGGGCCATTGTTCTCACCTTCTCTGTATGTGAATGACTTCTGTATTTTGTACTGCTCCTCCAGTACTGATGCTGCTGAGCGGCACCTACAGAGAGCTTTTCAGAAAGTGCAGTCATGGGCTCTAGCCCACGGCTTCCAGTTTTCAGCCACAAAGTCATATGTCATTCATTTCTGTCGGTGTCACACCGTTCATCCAGAACCAGAACTTTACCTTAATGACGATCCACTCACTGTAGTGGAGACATATCGATTCTTAGGACTGGTTTTCGACGCCCAATTGACTTGGCTACCTCACCTTCGCCAGCTTAAGTGGAAGTGCTGGCAGACCTCAAAGCCCTCCACTGCCTGAGCAAAACAAACTGGGGTGCAGAATGCTCTATGCTGCTGCAGCCCTACGGAGCCCTTGTTCAATCCTGCCTCGATTTTGGGAGTCTGGTTTACAGTTCAGCAGCGCCCTCAGCTTTGCGTTTCCTTGACCCAGTGCACCACTGTGGTGTTCGCCTAGCACGGGAGCTTTTAGAAAGGTCCTTTCACCAGTGTCCTGGTGGAGGCCCGAGTCCCTCCATTGAAGGTTAGGCGTCCACAACTGCTCGCCAGTTACATTGCACACATTTGCAATTCTCCTGCGTATCCGAATTACCATCTCCTTTTCTCAACCACGGCGATTCATCTCCCGCATTGGCGACACAGGTCAGGGCTTACGATTGCGGTTCAAATCCGGTCCATTCTGTCTGAACTGGAGTCCTTCCCATTATCACCTCTCCTTGAGGTCCATGCACATACACCTCTGTGGTGTACACCTAGGCCGCAGATTCATCTGGACCTTTCGCATGGCCCTAAGATCTCTGTTAACCCTGTGGCTCTCTGCTATCACTTCGTCTCGATTCTTGACATGTACCGGGGCCATGAAGTGGTTTACACTGACGGCTCTATGGCTGATGGTCATATAGGCTTTGTGTATATTCATGGAGGACATACTGAACAACACTCCTTGCTACATGGCTGCAGTGTTTTCACTGCAGAGCTGGTGGCCATATCTCACGCTCTTGAGCACATCCACTCATGCCCTGGTGAATCATTTCTCCTGTGTACTGACTCCTTGAGCAGCCTCCTAGCTATCGACTAGTGGTACCCTTCCCATCCTTTGGTAGCGTCCATTCAGTAGTCCATCTATACCCTGGAATGGTCCCGTCGTTCAGTGGTGTTTGTGTGAACCCCAGAACATGTCGGAATCCCAGGCAATGAACTTGCCAACAGGCTATGCTGAAACTGCTTCTGGAGATGGGCATCTCCAAAATTGACTTGCATTCTGTCTTGTGCCTCAGGGTTTTTCAGCTTTGGGAGACAGAATGGCATAACAGTACACACAACAAACTGAATGTCATTAAGGAGACTACGAATGTGTGGAAGTCTTCCATGTGGTCGTCTCTTAGGGAATCAGTTGTCCTCTGCCAGCACCGCATTGGCCATACGTGGCTAACACATGATTACCTCCTCCATCGCGAGGACCCACCTAGGTGTCGCTGTGGCTCACAAATGACGGTCGTCCACTTCTTCCTACCTTCAGTGTTGGGCAACAATGCTTAAACAGCAGTTTTAGTTTTACATTTTATTTGTGTGTGTGTGTGTGTGTGTGTGGTTTTTTTTTGCCATTCTTGTGGTTTTCACCTTTCTTCTAGCTGTGTTCTGTATGTCTTGATTATTTTACTCCCGCCTTTGTGGAATTATTTTAATCGGAACGAGGGACCGATAACCTAGCAATTTGGTCCACCCTCCTCCCCCCACCCCCTTTTTAAATCTACCAACCAACAAACAGAAAGACTCTCTGGTTCTGGCTAGGGAAGTAGGAATGAAGAAACGAACTTCTGGGTTGATACCTTGGTCTGATTTTATTGCTTCTTCCCAAGTTTCATGAACATGTGCAAAAGTACAGACACTGGGTCATAATTTCATTAATGTAGAACATAGATGAGCCTTACGAGATACTCAAATTACTGGCCTACCACTTTGGCTTGAATCGTGAAACGGAGCCATTTTCTTATTGCTCAAATCGAATCTTCAGGTTATGTTACATTACACATTGTAAGTGACAGTCCAGAGGCATGTACCAGCAAGAATGGAGATCCTTCTTAGTAAACAAGGTCAACTGAATAGATTCTTTCACTCACAGAATTTCCTGCTGTTGGCTGACAGACAACCAAGGCTTGTTTGCTGGCAGGAACTGTCGAACTGTTGAATTCTGCCCTGTGTGACAATTGATGGCCTCTTTGTATTGCGTTGGTGTTACGTACTTATAAATAGTCTGTCACTGCATCACATATTTAACCACAATTCTTTATCAGCCAGCTTGAAATCAGTGATTTCTTAATGCTCGCAACCTCATATTAGTCTGGTGAGACTGTCAGGCACTGCACATCTCCATTAGGTTTCCAAGCTCTATTTGTTAAAATTCTTACCAAGATGACATTATTATTATTTCTTTCCTTTCTCAGACGTTATGTCTGGTTGAAAATGGAAAGTGAAGCGGACCTTGATCAAGCATTACTTCCTTTTAACTGTACGGTATATGTTACATTGCATTTAGGAACTTTCGGGTAATTGAACATGTAACAATAATTACAGATTTCTGTAGTTGTGTATATACGTTTGGATGTAGCTGTATTGCATTGATGTACTGGTAGATACAGTGGTATGACTCCTGTAGTTGATAGTATAATTGGTATAATGTCAACTTTATCCTAATGCCACATGTCCTTGACTTCCTCAGCCAGTTGGATGTATTTTTCAATTTTTTCTCCTGTTTTCTTCTGTACATTTGTTGTATTGGGTATGGATATTTCGATTAGTTGTGTTAATTCCTTCTTTTTATTGGTGAGTATGATGTCTGGTTTGTTATGTGGTGTTGTTTTATCTGTTATAATGGTTCTGTTCCAGTATAATTTGTATTCATCATTCTCCAGTACATTTTGTGGTGCATACTTGTATGTGGGAACGTGTTGTTTTATTAGTTTATGTTGTATGGCAAGTTGTTAATGTATTATTTTTGCTACATTGACATGTCTTCTGGGGTATTCTGTATTTGCTAGTATTGTACATCCACTTGTGATGTGATCTACTGTTTCTATTTGTTGTTTGCAAAGTCTGAATTTATCTGTTGTGGTATTGGGATCTTTAATAATATGCTTGCTGTAATATCTGGTGTTTATTGTTTGATCCTGTATTGCAATCATGAATCCTTCCATCTCACTGTATATATTGCCTTTTCTTAGCCATGTGTTGGATGTGTCTTGATCGATGTGTGGCTGTGTTAGATGATACGGGTGCTTGCCATGTAGTGTTTTCTTTTTCCAATTTACTTTCTTTGTATCTGTTGATGTTATGTGATCTAAAGGGTTGTAGAAGTGGTTATGAAATTGCAGTGGTGTAGCCGATGTATTTATATGAGTGATTGCTTTGTGTATTTTGCTAGTTTCTGCTCGTTCTAGAAAGAATTTTCTTGAAGCATCTACCTGTCCGTAACGTAGGTTTTTTATGTCGATAAATCCCCTTCCTCCTTCCTTTCTGCTTAATGTGAATCTTTCTGTTGCTGAATGTATGTGATGTATTCTATATTTGTGGCATTGTGATCGTGTAAGTGTATTGAGTGCTTCTAGGTCTGTGTTACTCCATTTCACTACTCCAAATGAGTAGGTCAATATTGGTATAGCATAAGTATTTATAGCTTTTGTCTTGTTTCTTGCTGTCAATTCTGTTTTCAGTATTTTTGTTACTCTTTGTCTATATTTTTCTTTTAGTTCTTCTTTAATATTTGTATTATCTATTCCTATTTTTTGTCTGTATCCTAGATATTTATTAGGCATCTGTTTTTTCCATCGCTTCTATGCAGTCGCTGTGGTTATCCAATATGTAATCTTCTTGTTTAGTGTGTTGTCCCTTGACTATGCTATTTTACTTACATTTGTCTCTTCCAAAAGCCATATTTATATCATTGCTGAATACTTCTGTTATCTTTAGTAATTGGTTGAGTTGTTCCTGCCAGTAGATTTAGATCATACACGTATAGCAAATGTGTGATTTTGTGTTGGTATGTTCCAGTAATATTGTATCCATAATTTGTATTATTTAGCATGTTGGATAGTGGGTTCAGAGCAAGGCAGAACCAGAAAGGACTTAATGAATCTCCTTGGTATATTCCACACTTAATCTGTATTGGCTGTGGTGTGAATTTGTTTGGATATTGTGGTTTTCCAATTTTTCATTACTATGTTAAGGAACTGTATCAATTTAGGATCTACTTTGTATATTTCCAATATCTGTAGTAACCATGAATGGGGTACACTGTCAAAAGCTTTTTGGTAATCAATGTATGCGTAGTGTAGTGACCTTTGTTTAGTTTTAGCTTGATATGTCACCTCTGCATCTATTATCAGTTGCTCTTTACATCCTCGTGCTCCTTTGCAACAGCCTTTTTGTTCTTCATTTATAATTTTGTTCTGTGTTGCATGTGTCATTAATTTCTGTCTAATGACTGAAGTTAATATTTTGTATATTGTTGGTAGGCATGTTATGGGGTGATATTTTGCTGGGTTTGCTGTGTCTGCTTGATCTTTAGGTTTCAGATAGGTTATTCCATGTTTAAGTGTATCAGGGAATGTGTGTGGGTCTGCAATGTAACTGTTACATAATTTAGTTAGCTGTGAATCTGTTGAGGTGAACTTCTTTAGCCAGAAATTTGCTATTTTATCTTTTCCAGGGGTTTTCCAATTGTGAGTAGAATTAATTGCTTGGGTGACTTCATGTTGCAAAATTATCACTTCAGGCATTTGTGGTATCATCTTGTATGTGTCTGTTTCTGCTTGTATCCACCATGCATGCCTGTTATGTTGTACCGGGTTTGACCATATGCTGCTCCAGAAGTGTTCCATGTCTGTCATGTTTGGTGGATTGCGTCTTTTAATGTGTGTGTTATCTATTGTCTGGTAAAATTTCTTTTGGTTTGTGTTGAATGTTTGGTTTTGTTTCCTTCTATTTTCACTTTTTTTTGTATCTTCTAAGTCGTTTGGCCAGTGCTTGTAATTTCTGTTTATTTTCATCTAATTGCTCTATTGCTTCTTGTTGTGAGATTTTACCTAACCTTTTTCGTTTTTTGTCTTATATTTCATTTCTTATAAATTGTGTTAGCTGTCCGATGTCTTTTCTCAGTTTTTCTATTCTGATCTGTAGCCTGTGTTGCCATGCTGGTTTTGTGGGTTTCTTCTGTGTGTTGGTTGGTTCTGATCTCTGCCTAGTGTGTATATTTGTGTAGTGAGTGCTCCTATATAAACAAGTAGTTGTAACTCTTCCATAGTTGTATTTTCGTGTATTTTGTTGTGTATGATTGTGTTGATAGTTGTTATTGTTGTTTCGACTTGTGGGTTATTTGGTGGTCTATGCAAGAATGGTCTAATGTCTGTATTTGTGTCTTTGTATTCTATGTATGTCAGCTGAAATTTTTCTTCTATATCTAACATGTGTGTTACTTCATGTTCTATTTGTGCTTGTTCTGGTGGCTGTCTTAAGATTTCGTTTTCCTCTGATTGTTTAATTGATGCATGTTGTTCTTTGTTTGTTTGCTCTGGGATGTTTGAGTCCATTACTGAATTTTCTTCTTCTGATTGCACATTATTTTGTTCTAGTATTTTTTGTACTTGTTGTTTGATGTTTTCTAATTCTGACTGGGGTATCCTGTTATTTTTTATTATTACACGGATCTGATCAGCTAGTCGTTGTTCTGTTAAAAATTTTAATTCTGGGTATCTGGTAATAAATGTTGTGTATACTTGTGATCTGTATCCAGTTGTGTTGGTTCCTAAGTTTGTTGCTTGGTAATAACAGAACATGAGGTGTCGATTAACTTCATCTGACCATCTCATGCTCTGTCTTTGTTTTCCTTCTAGAGTGATTGCAGGAAGCATATCCTGCAAAACACCTCTATTTGGATTTAAATCATTTTCCATGTGGCTAGCAGTGTCGTTACCATTGTGGACGGGCATAGGGTTCAAGCATCGTCCCCGACCATGACAGCGATTGTCCGAGGCTTCATTAGTTCTGTCCTGAACCAACTAATCACACTAAAAGAGGGGTTAGCCCTGTTAGTGGTTTGTTCTTTTCGTCGCCTTTTATGACTGTCAGAACATACCGGAGGCCTTTTCCCAGGCCTCCACGGGGATTATTATTATTATTATTATTATTATTATTGTTGTTGTTGTTGTTGTGGTGTGCATACTGTAAGACCTTCGGTACACACACCGTCAGATTATTTGACTTGTTGCTCTAACGAAGTAGGTGAGTGTCAGCAATATGTCTCGTGGTCTTATCATGGCGTGTTTATCTTCTGCCGTTAGGTCAGACAATAGAAATGCCACTTGCACGCTTAGAGTAGCAGATTGACAGTGACCTACTTGAAACAGAACTTGATTAATTTTCACACACATTTATTGAAATAATAAAAAGCATAGAAATTACTTAACTTGATTCTGGATGCTGTTTATAATTGACAATCTGAAGTCCCTTTGGTCTTGGTACATTAATCTTATTCTCACATATCTCTGCTACTTGACAAAGTGTCTATTCATTTATCTTCATGGCTATGTACAGAAATATGATGATCTTATTAGGCGCAGACTGAAACTTGTCTACAGACTAATGCAGACTGACTAATCGGAGGTCTGTACACTCGTTATAATACCTCGAGCGTTCAGGTATCACTGCGTGAGTGTGATCCGTGAGGAGAAATGGTTCTATGTTAGCAGCAATCTCATTGGTTGTGTTACATATTAATACGTGGCTCGGCAGAAGCAGAATTTGGTCATTCTCTAAGACAGCGCCATCTCGTAGTGCGGAGACGGACGAGTGCTGCACCTGCGCTGTTGTGCTTAGCGGGGCGCACTGTATTGGGAAAGTTGTGTACGCGCTGACTACGCAGAACTATGTACACAACAATTATTATTATTATTATCATTATTTTTTCGTATACATATTATATCCCGTTGTGGAATTTCCTTCAAAGTGTACTGCCTTGTGGCTTTCCTCCCTTTCTACAATCCAGAGTTGTAGCTTCAGTTATTGTATGAATATGTGTATATACACAGTGATGTGTAGTCTACTGATGTGATTCACTTTGAATAGTGTGCATGCACAATAACTTGCATTGAGTGGCCAAGAAGTGGAGGATAAGGGAGAGAATGCTACTTCATATGCCAGTAGTAATGGAGGATTGGAGTGTACAACATTGTGTTACTTCAGTTCATCATTATTAAGAAATTAAGTCTGTCTCAGAAGTGTGAATGTTTTCTAGAAGACACTTAAATGTTGGTCGATGTGGTCAGATGCTGAAATACGAAATTGACTTTGGTGAAGAAGTTTGAAGACAATAGTAGGATGTTTGATGTGAAGCATGGAGCCCCAAGAGCAGAGTACATACACAAAAGCTTGCAGATTGCATTGTTTCTGATCCTGATCAATATCTAAAGATGGTGATATTACAGATTGTTAGTCAGAGAGGCAGTTTCATCTCACATTCCAACTGAAATGGAGACTAATCCAGGGAGTATCATGTAAAAATGTCAAGGTGTTTTTGTCATACTTTGAAGAAAATTCTCCAAGAGTTGCAATAATATCTAATAGTCACGAAATTAAATCTGTGTTTCATCCACATGTGGAACTGAGAACCTTGCCTGGGTTATGTCCAAGATGATTTAAGTATTACGAAACAGGATGTGTATAAGATGCTATTTCATTTTGGAATGTCGTGCAGTGGGCAGACAAATTGTGAATGATGGTACCACTTAGGGAAATGGCAGCAAGGGGTGGAGAGGAACACTGTATACACTTGGTGTGTGTGCCTGCAGGTCTCATTTATTATGTTGAAGAGGCTGTTCTGGGGGCCATTGAGGGAACAAGGTGCAACCAACTACAGAGTGTGGTGTACATTGGAACAAACAATGCCTATTATCTGGGCTCTGAGGTTATACTTTAATCATTCCAGTGACTATCAGATGGGTTGAGAATACCAGCCATGCTCACAAAGTTTCAGTGAAGCTCACAATCTGCATTGTTGTCCCCAGAACAGGTCGTGGCCCCCCGGTTGGTGGCCAAGTGGAAGGCTTGACTCTGACCATTCTGTGGCAACCTAGGCTGTTACTTCGTAGAGTTGCATCATAGGGTTGGGAGCTATAGGGTCCCCCTAAATAGATCAGATGTGCACTGCACAACAAAGACAGCTACCCAAGTGGCTGGCTGTGTGTGGGGCACCCACAAGGATTTTTACTTTTTATTTTTTTATTTTTTAGCTTAGGTGACTCTCCAACCAATCCAGATAATGATAGACTTGGGAAACACCTAGAATTATCAATGTAACATCCAAGAAATGCCTTCTGCAGATGAGAGTATTAAAATCCTAGTGGTTAACTGGTGAAGTATTTTCAACAAAGTGCCAGAGTTTGAATTACTCCTAATAGACACTGATGCTCAAATAATATTTGGCATAGAAAGCTGATTAAAACCTGATGTTGACTGTAGTGAGATCTTTGGGGAAAATTTAAGTGTATACCAAAAGGATAGGGAAATGGAAAATGGAGGTGATGTATTTTTTGCAGTAGAGAAACTCAGATCCACTGAGATATAAGTTGAAGTGGCAAGTGATATTGTTTGGCCAAAAAATTATAATAGGGTCCATCTATCAACTTCTAGAAAAGAGGAAAGTGAGAACTTTAGGGAAGTAAGTGAAAACTTTAGAGAAAACCTCAGTTCACTTCTACATAAGAACACTAACAATACTGTAATCATTGGAGGAGACTTTTATCATGCAACAATCAAGTGGGGTGATTATGTTTTTGTTTATGGGGGCATCATAAGTATCCTGTGAAACTTTACTAAATGCCTTCTCTGAACAGATAGTTCAGTATCCTCTTATTATGGAAATATAATGGCAACAAACAGAGCTGACCTCTTTGACAAAGTTCACACTGAAACTGATATCAGTGATCATGTGTAAGTTATAGCTACAATGGCTACCAAAACATAAAGGAAAACTAAAACAAGCAGAAAGATTTATATATTCAGCAAACTAGACAGAACAACAATAGTGCCATACAGTGAGGAACTTTACACTTTTTGCTGTGGCCAGGAGATGCAGAGAAACTACGGCTCAGGTTTCCAAGAACAGTTGACTATACACTGGTTAGATATATATCCAGTAGGACAGTTCATAATGGGAGAGATCCTCCTTGGTATACAGTCATTTAAAGAAACTTTTAAAGAAACAGAGGCCACTGCATAATAGGTGTAAAAAAGCATTGGGCTATAGACAGAGAGATGAAGAATGAAATGGGTTTAGCTGTCAAGAGTCAGTCTGTGAAGCCTTCAGTGACTACCATTGCAGAAGATTGTCAGATGATCTTTTACAAAACTCAAAGAAGTTATGGTCATATGTAAAGTCCATTAGTGAAATCAAAGCTAGTGTACATTAACTCATGGCCAAGTCTAGGACTGAAGTTGAGAATAGCAAAGCAAAAGCAGAAATGCTTAAATCTGTTTTAAAATTCTCATTTACAAAGTAAAGCCTGGGAGTATTTCCCCATCCTAATTCTTGTACCATTGAAAAGATGAGTGAAACAGATATTAATGTCAGTGGTGTTGAGAAACAGCTGAAATCATTAAAATCCAACAGAGCCCTTGGGCCTGATGGGATCCCTATAAGATTCTATACCCAGTTTGCAGCTGAGTTAGCCCCTCTGTAAACTACAATCATGTCATGACAGCTTTGTTTGGTACATACTGTCCTAATATGTCTGATCAGCAAAATGTTCATGACAGTCTGAAAATGAGCTCTACCTGAAATACAAAAAAATGAAGTCATTGTGTAATATCATACTTTATTATGGAAATCTGTTACTGTAGGTTATCTGTCTTGAGCTGACTGCAATCTGATCAAAAAGAATTACACCAGACGTGTTTTGCTTTGTAAATAAAAGCATCTTCTGTAGTTTTTTGTGTTTCTTTACATAATCTGCTCCTTCCCCTCTTGCTAGCAGTGGTTGGTGTCAACAGGTTTCATTTCACATCTGCACTTGGAAGTCTTTTGGCATTGTATGTTATTTCTTGTGCTGCACTATTTACAATTGACTTTCTTATCTGTTTTTCATTCTTCACTCAGATGTTCACTGCTGCTGTGGAAGATGGCCATCCAAACAAATGTATTATTATGGAAATAACTATGTCAGATACTGTGCTGTGTATAGGAACCAAAGCTGTTCTTACATAAGAAAAACAAACATTAACCCCACATTAGCTCTGGTTTTTATTATCTCTGTTGTTGAATGTAGTGTTAAGGACTCCAATTTTGTTCTTGCTCTGACAAAGATGAAGGGAACTTATAATTGTGAATATTATGTATTACAACTTGATAGTAAGAGTAAAAGTTGTATTCAAGGATGAAATAAATGAGTGCTCATCTGCAATAAATAATTAGCAGAGACTCAAATGTAAACATTACTCTTTCTGGTCATTTTAATTACACTAGAAAGTTTCAGCTACACTATGTCAATTAGGAGCTGAAGAGACACCAGGGAGTTTGACAAATGAACCTGTAAGCAAACAAGGTGACTTCAACAGACCCTAGATCACACAAAAAGAAATCTCCCACATCTTTTTACCAACATATTACCACAAGACAGAACACACAAAAGGCAATTTTAGTTTCAATGGACATTTCACACTATTTGAAAATCAAAAATACGTACTAATCTCATCTATAAAACCATAAAATACAATAAAAATAACAATGTAATTGGTTTATCAGCTGGTGATTTCTTATTTACTGAACAGTACAGCAGTTGTCCAGTACTCATACTGATTTACAACACACTCACACAATTACAAGGTTTAGGTTACTGTTAAGGATCCCCTGCCCCCATACCATTTACTTGCTGTGATTTGAAGATGACATGGTCAGCTTGGGATTTGGACCACACTCACACCAAATTTAACTCCTGCTTCTTAATCTTCAAGATCTACAGACTACAAGCCACCATATTGAGTGTGGTAGAGGGTACATGGTATACCACTGTTCCCCAGTTTCCTGATCCAGCCTAGACTGATGCTTGGGAAGAACAGTTGTTGGTAAGAATACACATGAGCATGACTCTCTCTGATTTTACCTTCGTGGGTTTTTCTAAAGATGTATGTAGGATGAACAAAATATTTTTGGTTTTTCTTGGAAAGTACACTGGGAGAATTTTAACAGTAAACTATGCTATGATGTGCACTGCCACTGTACGCATACAAATGAGGATTGTATGAATAATGTGTTTATATATATCTTTATATATGCACTATTCAGTAGATAAACTAACTTAGTCAGTATCTAATGCTTAAATTACTTATGTAGACAAGAGGACCAATAAAAATACAATACAAACCCAACTTGATTATGTGCCTATCCACCATCCATTTCAATCACAAAGTGAGTTTTTAGCATTACTCCTCTCATTACTTAGAAATTCCACTGATGACTTTCCATTATTGTGATGAAAATTTGTTGACAACTGACTGCTGTTTTAAATGTGTTCGAGAGATGCAACAGAAGAATCCCCAGGAAAGGTAGTCCACCGGTAAAGGAGATATCTTGCAAAACCCTTGTTTAACTGATACTCAATTATTGCCCATTATTTGGGATTTTTACCAGAAAGGCTTGGTACATGCAGAAGATCCAAAAGAGAGCAGCTCATTTCATCATAGGTTCATTTAGTTAGTGCAAAAAATCGTACAAATGTTCATCCAACTCAGGTAATAGGCATTACAAGAGTTGGATGAACGCGAGATCACATTCAAACGTGTGCGCGCATTTCCCCTCCCTCCCCTCCCTCCCTACTCCGCGACCTTGCACCTGCTTGCGAGCATGTGCCTGAGCAGACGCGAGTACTCACGCTCAAAACCGGCCAGTTGTTAAGCCCTGTTGTACACTATTCCCAATCTGCAACATTTTTACTACCCATATTGGATGTGTTTGAAGTTTAAATGATTGCCCTGCTGAAACTGTGTTTCTCTGAATCTTTACAGAGCATGCATATTTAGATACAAAACATAATACTGTGTTTTAATTACAGCAGTCTTTAAGCTTTCTTTAAATCATTACAAATTTACCAAACTTCCTGTTCAGTAGTTATATCTATATTTCCCCCTTCCATTTCAAACCATCATGTAGCCACAGTTTTATAGTACTCCTTGCTAAAGTTTCCTGTTTATGATAAAATGTTCACAATAACTGATGTTTTATTGATATTCAGGAACTTATTATTCAACTTTCATGCACAACACTTTTAGTTATAGAATGCCAAATCATTGTATATAACAAGAACAACTGGTAACTGGTTTTTCCTATCCAACTAAAATATTGCATACTATAGCTTTAAGAAATCTGGACTGTGTACACAAAAAAACAGAAACTTCAGAATTGGAAATGATCACTGCAGGTGTACCTCAAATAGAATGTGCATTGAATCTAAACTAGAGTGACATCAATCTGTGGCTGGGAGGAAGGTGTATAAATGTATTAATTTTATGGATAGGAGCTTGCCAGAGGATACACAGAACAATTTCTTACTAAATAAAACTCAGAACTACTGAAAAACTATGTTTATTAATTACTGTAGTAATGCAACCACTTTATAACAGGTTCCTACTGCCTACCATATTTGTAACAGAGAAAGTATAGTTTGTAACAATATTATGAAAAGGAAAGTTGCTACTCACCATATAGCAGAGATGCTGACGTCTGTTTAAGACAGTGTTATTACTCAGGGAACATACATGTTGAAAGCACCAATGATGGCTGTTAATCAGTTGAAATCTATTTGCAAAAGTAAATAAAGAAAACATGATCTTGTGACTGGTTGCTGCTTATTTGGTAATTTTATGGTTTACAGTTGCTGCACAACTTGGGAACCATATGGAACCCCCCATTCAGAAATGTAGGGTTTCGAAGGGATCGAATGCAGGGTAGAGCCATAGGTCATAACATATCTGAAATGTAAAGTCCACTGTTCAAAGTGCCATCAATGCGAACAAGAGCTGACCGAGATGTGTAACCAATGGCACTCCATACCATCACGCCGGCTGATACGCCAGTATGGCAATGACAAAACCATGCTTCCAATGCGCATTCACCGCGATGTTGCCAAACACGGATGCGACCATCATGATGCTGTAAACAGAACCTGGATTCATCCGAAAAAATTCGTGCACCCAGGTTGGTCGTTGAGTACACCATCACAGGCGCTCCTGTCTGTGATACAGTGTCAATGGTAACCGCAGCCATGGTCTCCGAGCTGATAGTTCATGCTACTGCAAACACTGTCGAACTGTTCGTGCAGATGGTTGTTGTCTTGCAAATGTCCCCATCTGTTGACTCAGGGATCGAGACGTGGCTGCACGATCTGTTACAGCCATGCAGATAGGATGCCTGTCATCTTGACTGCTAGTGATACATTGGGATCCAGCACGGCATTCCGTATTACCCTCCTGAACCCACCAATTCCATATTCTGCTAACAGTCATTGGATCTTGACCAACGCAAGCAACAGTGTCGCGATATGATAAACTGTAATTGTGATAGGCTACGATCCGACCTTTATCAAAGTCGGAAATGTGATGGTACGCATTTCTCCTCCTTACATGAGGCGTCACAACAACGTTTCACCAGGCAACGCTGGTCAACTGCTGTTTGTGTGTGAGAAATTGGTTGGAAACATTCCTCATGTCAGCACGTTGTTGGTGTCACCACTGCCGCCAACCTTGTGTGAATGCACTGAAAAGCTAATGATTTGCATATCGCAGCATCTTCTTCCTGTCGGTTAAATTTCGTGTCTGTGGCACGTCATCTTTGTGGTGTAGCAATTTTAATGGCTAGTAGTGTATGTAGGACTTCAAAAACTCTCTGAGACTTGTTGTTATTTATGATCACCACTAGAAAGTTAATCTCTTTCTTGCAACCATTTTCCCCTTCCCCTTGCAGAACTGGTTTTTTGACCTTATGTACAAGTGTCACCTCAAACCCCTCTGCAGTTAGTGCATTCTTTATTTTGATGGGTACAGCATCAATTGGTAGGTCCTCGATGACTAATTGTAAAGCCTGTTTAGGTTCCATAGTTTACGAGTGGGATTCAGTCTCATGCTTTTTTTAACTCACCCTTGATTTTGTAGTAGTCTTCTACCGATACAGCCTGCAGTTTCATTGTGTTAGAGTGGCAACTTTCCTTTTCATAATATTGTTACATTCCATTCTGGATTTTGCTATGTAATATTCAGTTATTTTTCTTTTAATTTTGTAATAAATTTCTTACACTATTTGTTGTTTTTCAGTTTTTGTGTTTTATTGTTTATGTTTTATGTCACTAACACATTTATTGAAATTTGTCTTTAAATAACTCCAGTCATTCTGTTCTTTCATTGTTCTCAGGAAATCAGCTTCTATCCTGTGCTAAGGCTGTTGATACCGAAGTTTGATAGAGAAAGACCAGCATATGGTGTTAAAGAACATGCTCTGGCTAAGATTTATATACGCATACTTTGTCTTCCTAAAGGTGGGATGGATGCAGAAAAACTGCTGAATTTTAGGTATGCATCAACTAGAGACCACATCATTTGCTCTCTCTCTCTCTCTCTCTCTCTCTCTCTCTCTCTCTCCTCTCTGTATTTATACTCCGTGACTGGTTTCAGTGTGTGTTGAGTCATATTTAGATATTATCAATGGATTTTAATCCAGCACAAAGTATTTCACCCTACCAGAAATTGTAATGTTTGTACTAGTGCACAGCTACATTTTTCATTACTCCATGCATGAGTGATGTTCAATAAGTAATGCAACATATAGTCCCTGAAAGCAGGTTGGTTTTATTCAGGTTTCTAATACATCATATCATTACCCACTCTTTTGGCTACAAAATCCTATTTTTCAATATAATCTCCATTCAGTGCAATGGCCTTACAATGCCTCATGGGGAGGGCCTGTTTGCTCGCATGGTACCTTTCTGCTGATCAACATCAGAGCCATCACCTTGCTGCATCAGTAATCTCCCCATCACCCATATACTGCATCCTTCATTGGGCCAGGCAGGTGGAAGTTGGAAGGTGCGAGATCCTCACTGTAGGGTGGGTGAGGAAGACCAGTCTAATGAAATTTTGTGATCACCTTTCAGATGCACAGACTTGTGTGAGGCCTTGTTTATCATGGAGAAGGAGAAGTTCGTTTGCATTTTTATCGCAATAAACTCATTGAAGTTGTTTCTTCAATTTCTTGAACATAGCACAATACACTTCAGAGTTTATTGTTGCACTGTGAAGGAGGACATCAAACAGAAGAACCCCTTCAGACTCGCAGAAGACTGTCACCATGACTTTACTGGCTGAGAGTGTGGTTTTGAACTTTTTCTACAGAGAAGAGATGGTGTGGAAACACTCCATGTATTGCAATTTTGTTTCCGATTCAAAGTGTTGAAGCCATGTTTCATTGCTGGTGATGACGTGTGACAAAAAATTGTCATGATCACCCTCATAAAGTGTAAGGAATTCTGCACAAATGGTCTATGTTTACTGTAGAATGGTATGTACCTTACCGGTTATTTTGCTGGTGTCATTAGGATCTGCAATGATATCTTCTGCAGCAGCCAAAGAGGAGCTACTCTCTGATGTTGATGCCATGTCAATATTTTCATCTCCACTGTATGTTGGTAACGGCTTAAGGAAGGAAGTTATTTTTATTTGAGACTCTTTTGTGCAGTGTTCTTTTATGACTCATATATCTCTTCTAGTGCAAGGAAATACTGTTGGTAAACCAGATTGGTGTTAGTAAAGTCGATAAGTGCGTTTGACCATTTGATTACTTGTGCAGTCAGTGATATCATTGGACTTACTCTTCTTCACTGTAAACTTCTTGTGCTCAGTCTATTATTTCACCTTCCTTCAGGATTTAGTTGCAAAAATCTTCATCTTTATCCAGCCAGTCACATCCATCCTCATGGTTGTAGCTGCAAGTGCATCCTGAAAATCTGAACCTTCTATTTCTTCAATGCCAAACACTGTTTTTTTTTTGTTGCATAAAAGATTATGCCAAGCATTTTGAAGAGTCATAGTTCTAACTTGACTCTATTTGCTGCCCATTTGACTTAAAAGTAAGAATCATTCCTTGATCTGTATCCCAGAAAAGCAAACTAGTGTTAGGAGGGAGAAAAATACAATTAACCAGTCCATCATCACTAGACAGATCGGGGGGATGAACAGGAGCATTACCGAACATCAGCAACATATGTTCAGCTTTCAATTTGGAATTTTTGAACTTCAGGTACGAAATCATTCTTGATACAATTAGAAAATAACTGTGTGGTAACCCAAATCCCTTTGTTAATGTTATGGATGAATGGGAGATGCTACGTAATATGTGTGTGTGTGTCCTACATTTTACTAATTTCCCAATTATAAGTGATTTAAATTGAGTGAACCATCAGCATTACCACATAAAAGTTCTTCATTACTCACTTTACACCCAGATGTTGAACTGTATTTCCTGCTGGCCTATGTATTGTCAGTGATGGACTTCCAAAACAATCGAATTTTATATGCATTGTATAACTGTGCCAAAGATAAACTTCCTGCTTCTAAAACATTCTTTATTTCTGTAGGGAATGGTTCACCTCTTGCAATGTCTGCAGTTAAACTTACCCCACACACTTTTCTGTTAGAAATATCATGCCAATTACAGACTCTGAACAGCCATCCATTATAACCCTGAAACCTGTTTGACTTAATTTATCTGTAAATCTTTCCACTGCAGCCAACAGGTTGACACAGTTTAAGTACAGGAACTCCAACAAAGTATTCTTGTTTGTACTAGGTGTACACAGCATCATCATTGGTGGTCCGCTTTGGTCCAGTTGTCTGTTTTTGTTTTGTGGGTAGTTAATCTTCATTCAGCTCAAAATCCAAGTTTTATTACAGGTTTTCTTATGGTCATAAACAGGCACCTTAGCTGTGCCGATCTCTGTCAAAATACTCTGGGTAGAACTGCAGCTCTGATTTTGTAAAGCATTCTCATTTTATCGTCTGTTTACTCTTAACACTCGTCTTGGTTACACTATTGTGCTGCACAGTACTTTAATACACTTTTAAACTATCAGAGAAATGAAATTTACCACAACTTGTCATGCGGTCTCCAGTGAGTGAGCTGAGCAGGCTTGGACATTGTTGGATGCTTATGAACAACAATGATACATTTACATTTATATTTATTGACCATACATGAATTGAATGGGAAGGGAGGTGATGCATTCAGTGTTTTGCAGTAAATGATTTCCATACAGTAAGGTGGCAATTCACCTTGTGATAAACTCGTCTAGAATTTCAAATTAGTGAAGTGCAAAGTGTGTGTGTGTGTGTGTGTGTGTGTGTGTGTGTGTGTGTGTGTGTGTGTGTGTGTGTGGGTGGGTGGGTGGGTGGGTGGGTGAGTAGGTGAGTAGGTGGGGAGGCATTACTGTGTTTGGTCTTTCTGTTTTGTTGTATGTGTCATAGTTCATTATTTTGTCCTATCTTAATAGTTCAGACACTGATATGTTTTGTGCTTATGTCTATAAACTGCACCCACACTTTGATACAGTTAGCAATTAAATGTGGTCATTGTGTGTTAGAGATGTTGAAGCATGCTATGAACCATTCATCATCCCATTTCAAGAGATAAACAGATCTCAGTATTCTAAACAAAATATTTAACTAGGCTGAACAAACACGTGCATAATTGCAGCATTAGGTGATGTTAATACACTGAAGCTGAAAATTAAAATTCTGAAGCAACTTAATACATATTTTATGACAAACATACATGTACCATCAAGGACACTAAAATATTATCTAATTCAAAATAATAATTATAGTATTACTTAATTTTGGCATCTTGTTACAGTTTAAGACATTTTTGGAACCCAAAACACAAGATTTCAACAACATTTATTTCGTTTCAGCACAGTTTAACACTAAGAAAAAAAGAAAAGTACCACACTTGTAAGAACATCTTATGTTGCTATTTTTGTATCTGCACAGGCATGACAATGTTGCAAAACCATCACTGTCAGCACAAAATATAACTATACTATCTGACACTGGCCCACCTAAAAGCCAGGGAGCTGAAGCTGGGAAGAGGGAATGAAACATGACATGAGAATCAGTCTACAGGGGAGCAGGTAGTCCGAACACCACATGGAGACAAGCATGCAGCAAATAACAATGCGAGCAACATGAGTGGCTGGATAACTTAAGCACATGGTAAACAACATGATGCAAGACGAAAACCAGGTTCAAGGTAGTTGATGGCCACATAGGATCTGTTGAGCCAGGCCTATTGCTGCTAGCAAGTAAAGAAGTGAATCAATGGCTCTTCCCATACCACACTTCACACATGCCTTCTGCGACAGTGCTCTGCACTGTTCTGCTGCAGTAGTCACACCAGCTCATCACTGTACATCTCAACATCCACTGGCAGGGTACTAAATCACTCACTGCCTACGAAAAGGCCACATAGCACTGAAAATGGCCTGGCTTCTGCCATGACCTCCATTGCAAAACTGGATAGTGCATGAGATTCCTTGGCAGCAGATCTACTGAAAGAGACAACAGTGATGCAGCTGGCTTCAGTGATGGGATGGAATATTGTGGAAGCTGGGGTGATGGCTGGTCCACCGGCAAACAACAAGGCTGTACGGCCTGGCACAATTATGAACCTCCCACCACAATGAGACCTTGACTGGCCCAGGGTTTGGCTGGCTACGAGACAGTGGCATTGAGGGTGCAACAGGTCATGGATACAACTGACACATATGATGGGTCAGCATTCTTGATTGACATCAACACAAACAAAAGCTTACCTTTCTTGCTCACTACTGCACCTGACAGCCACCCATGCTGCTGGCTGAAGGCCCAGACAGAGTCCTGTGAGGAAAAGCAGTGGACTCTGACAGTCCAGAGCATGTGGCTCAGGGTGCAACGAATCCAGAAGACCCTGCAGCTGGCACCCATTTGACTGTTCCATCAGACTGCACCAATTAACTGGTGTTGCTCTGTTCCTGACAAGAAAACTAGACAGGTTATCATTGTGAGACAAGACTGACACTGACTCCTTTAATTGAGTTTTTAATGTTCACACAAATCGCTCTACCTCCAAGTTAGAAGTCTAGTGAAATGGGACAGTAGTCAAATGCTGGATACCATTGCAGATGCAAAATTCTACTAACTTCCACAACACAAATTGCTGGCCATTGTTGGAGACACAGTATCGAGGAGAGTACTCGATAGCAAAAATATTTCTCTTGGGCAACACTACTATTTCTTTATTCCCATGAAGTAATGAGTGCTATTGACAGGGGAGCTCAAATTGATTCCATGTTTCTAGATTTCCAGAAGACTTTTGATACCATTGTGTGCCTATGGAGTATCGTTTCACTTGTGCAACTGGATTTGTGATTTCCTGTAAAGAAGGTCACAGTATGCAGGAGCTGACAAGAAGTAAGTCATAGAGTGAAACGGAAATGATATCTGGCATTCCACAAGGAGGTTGTAATCTTCCCCCCCCCCCCCCCCTCCTTCCTTCTTCCATATATTTTCCCAATTAAACAATGCCCAGTTAAGTAATTAATAAGGAACGTCTTTTATGAAGATTTGAGAGGAGTGAAGATTACAATAAACTTTCAAGTTTATTTAGCTTGTCGTGTTGAGATGGCTCCAGTTCTTCTTGTCTAAAGGTCTGGTTATTGAAGCTCAAAATCTAACATCAGGTCCTCATGGTTGGTTTGAACTAAATAAAGTGAAAGATTGTTTTTGCAGAATTTTTTACGTAAGTATATTTTCCACTGATTTTCTCTCATTTTAGTATGTCATGAGTATTTTGATTTTTCGCATTAACAGAGCGGAAATTACATTGTTAACACAAAAAATAAATCTGATCTCATCAGAAGCAAGCTTATGACTCTCTCACTGAGTGGAAATAACAATATTCCAAAGGATTAATAATTTTTCTTAACAAATGAATTCCTATTAGTTTTCATTACAGTATTAATTCGATTATTATTTCATAAATGAATCCAGAAATAACTATAGTAAACAGTACAGGATTGCATAATTAATAATAGAAATTTTAAGTGGGCAAATAATATTTCAAATGTTTCTAAAAAAATAATTTTAACTGTACATTCAGAACTATTACTTATCGATTATAATATCAAAAGTAAATATTTTATAAAGCAATTCCTTTTCATAAATTGTAGCTTGAAATGTAACATACTGTGTATAAAATCATATGAAAATTTTCAGAAAAGCAACTGAGGTAATACTGACCTGTCAAAAATTCAAAAAATAATACTGTTATCAACAATTACTGCTGAGGAAAAGTAATGCCAGAGGAGGCTGTTCCGTTACAAAGTGTTATAGGCCCTCTGCTGGTACTATTCTACAGGGCGCCCATAATTAGAGTCCCAGTTCCAAAATGTTGTAGAAATAGAGCCATTGTCCAGAATGATGTTAAATTTTAACAATATATTACTTCTAAACGTCATGGATAAAAAAACAAATGAAAATTTTACCAATCATAGCACTAAAGCATCTGAATGTAAATGGGGTCAGCTACAAATGACAGATGAATCACAATACAATGTCTAAGGTTTGAGTTCACATTATACCATCTGTAATGTTGAGTGCATATGACTGCTCAAGTTCAGCAGTCAACAGTTGTAGCATTGTTAGTTAGGTAAGCCCATCCACTACGGTGATGTCGTACCACACTGGATAGGAAAAATTGGTTTTAAATTAGCCTGACGCTAAGAACTGCATAAAAAGCAAAATGACATTGGTCTTTAATTGCTGTGGTGCCAAAAGCAGTATAAAAAGCAAAATGACTTGGGTTTATAATTGTAATAAGTCTGGCACAGTACATGTTCAATATGCTCCACCGTTTTGTGCCACAAGTTGCAATTGAGAAGCAGATCGGAGCACCTCAGGAGTCACATTGAAAATGCACTGAAAAATATGTGCCTTCAGTTCAGCTACATTCATAATTGGAGAACTGTAGACATTATCTTTCAGGTAATCCCACAGCCAGAAGTCCTGTGAAATAAGATCAGGTGATCCGGACAGCCATGCTATATGGAAATGAAGACTAATAATGCTATTATTTCCAAAATGCCTTTGCAGCAGCCGACTCACTGGCTATGCAGTGGGCAGAGGAGCAGCATCGTATATAAAAATTATCCTACCCACACATCCAGGGTTGGAATGGCATTTGTGCAGGAGGCACACACAGTGTTTACCAGTGATGGTACATGTAACAGGACCCGCAAGACTTGTCTCCTTTGAAAATACAGCCCTACAATAAATGATGCCATTGTCGTAAGTTGTGTGTGTTGTACTTGCGATCTTGTTATCGCGTTCTTGTCCGCAGCATGAATAAGATGCGCTGTCACTGTACGCATGCACGAGCCCATGTGTGACAGTCTTTTTTTTATTCCAGGCCACACAAAATGGCTAGCTATCAGTCCAATTGTTGCCTTCATGCCGGGGTGACATAAATTATGTAGACTTTCAAAGGCTTGCTTGTGTAGCACCGTAGGAACGAAGAGATGAGTTTGAAACCTCACAATATAGCTTTGCGTTTGTAGCTGGAATGTCAGTGGGCTGAAGTTGAAGACCAGATGTGGCATCTTGTAAATCTCAAAGTTTCAGGTTAGATTCCTGTGGTTGGACTAGCTGTGCAAAATATAGTCTTCATGGTACTGCTCACGTGGGATAGACAGTCTGCAATGACATTGTTGATTCCCGATATATGCCGTACATCAGTAGTGAATTATACGATGAACTCCAGTTGGTTATATTGTCTTGCATAACATTTGACATTTAAAAATGACAAAAACTCTTGTTTTCAACTGTATACAGAAATATTTAATGGACCAATAAATCACCAACAATTCATGGTCTTATGCTCTCCGTTGTTGCTGCACGGGAGATAGCTTTTGTGAAAAGAATTCGAGAGGCTGCCAGGCACTGTCTACATATTGTTGCAAGGCTCTAACACTTTGGACAACTTAAAGTGGTGAAGTATGTGTGTAAACTCCCACTTCTTTAACGATACAACTAAACTCCCACTCCTTTAACGATACTAATTACCTGAGATTGTCAGCCGACTTTCCTTGCTGGTTAGCTGGCTGCTGCAATCTCCTTTTCTCTTCTTCTCTGTAGTATATTTACTAGGAACAGGAATTTCTCAATACTCTTTCTACTTATAAAAATAAGCAGATGTACACAGTTTCTTTTGCTTCACTTAACGTTAAAAAATGAAGCCCATTCTCATCCTGAATCTTATCCTCTCCATGTCCAGGATGAGCATTAATTAACAATATCTCAACTGTTCTTTTTTTCCCACTACAATAGTCAAAGATATAAAACAGCACAGAATACATAAACACTCCTTGTTCTTTGACTGTGGCTTCCATGGTGCGACCAGCAAACACTTGTTGGTGCTGTTTGATCGCCGCGTCTACAGTCGTCTCACGAGAAACTTCAAACCTGCACATGCAGACAGGTGATGTGCAGTAAATAGGATTCCTTTCTCCCACTCACAACTAAAATATTGGGTGTTTGAGATGGTGGAAGGCCGAGTGGTTCTAGAATTTCACAGAAATTCTCGAAGCACTACATATCCCCCCCCCCCCCCCCCCCCCTTAGATCGAACATGCAATATTTTATACACAGTTATTAGATACATTAATACCACATATAACAATAATTCACATTTCAACAGTATATTTTCCATATTTTTAAATAACCATGAATAACCTTTTATTTACTATTTAGCTATTCTTTTTTCTTCACTTTACTTTAATAATAAAACAAGAGCATTACACTCAGTGTTGGAGTCAGTTTTTGTAATATCTAGGAATCATGAAGACTTCCTTTGTTTTTTCTGCTATCTTTCCAATCATAAATTTCGGGTGTTCTTTGACATATGAACAATCTATCTCTGGTTCTCAACTTTTTGTGCTATCTTTTTTAAGTATGTACTATTTTCAATATTTTATGTAGTTTGGAGAAGCTGGGGGTACCCTGAAAGTGTCCCTTGGGACACTCGTGAACTTACATAAAATGTAATAATGCTCGTTGTGTATAGAATTCAAACTTACCAGTATAATCTCTATAAAATGTGTGACTTCTGTCACAATACTGTCCTTTTCCCCTAGGATCAGTACCTATACCTTGCCTATGGGTTGACCATGTGAGTGCACTTCCTCTTTCCGTTCTGGTAGGCACGCCCCTTTCTACAACATCCCTATTCATTAGGTTACAGGTCGTCCTATCTCCATTTAAGTACGCTGGCCCTTTTTATTCAGTAAATGCCAGGCACCCCCCCCCCCCCCCGCCTCCCCCACTCGTAGTCTTTCTGTGTAGCCGTCATGGTTAATTACCCCCAGTATACATTCCTATGTATACTATAATTAAATATTTTCTGGTAAAAATAAAAAAAAATCTATTCTACACTCCTCTTTTTTTTTTTAAATACATCAACTACTCCATAGAGTCCTCCTCTACTCATCAACTTCTGTATTTGTAACAGATACCATGTCTGGAAGTACTATTCAGTAGATAATATGTTTACTTAGGCTATACGAGTCCCACTATCCTACAGTTTATAAGAATATTTGTTAAGCTGATATTCCGTAATGACTATCACAATTAACTCGTCTTTGGCATATGTTCTCTTTCATAACGCACGCCTCCTTCTTATGTATACTTGGAAATCGTCACAGTTTTTATTCTTATGTGTATGCGGATGTGTGTTCACGTAGGCTGATTCATCGGCCCTCTTATCTGAAGATAAGATGTAGGTTATTGGAAACCACAGAAACAAGGAAGGAATTCTGTGATAGAAGTAGATGAATATGGAAAGAGGGAAAAAATAGATAGGTCCTCAAATGAGAAGTAACAAAAGGAAATAAATAGAAATGGTTGCTAAGATCGAAGAAGAGAAAGAAGATAGCCCCAAAGACAGGAAACCCTTCCTACTCCCCTTCCCCAGGATCCCTACCTCGCAGGTACTTGAGTGAGAAACCGGAGGAGGTTTGGTGTTAAATCGTCTCCTACCGAATGGACATTCCCACCTTCACCTTTTAGGTCCCCAAAGGTAATCTTAGCAACCCTATGGAAATGGAAAATGTTGAAGAATCAGGCACACTTGTTTGTGAGGGTTGTTCGAAAGGTGTGGTATGTGGATTGTGTTAGTCATGATTTATCTGTTGTTGTAAATTATGCTTTACAATACCTACTGCTTTCCAAAACTGATACGAACCCTCCCATTTACTTCACATCTCATAAAACATATAAACTATTCTATACAAAATGGAAAATCTATACACTACAGTATAACAGTTGTTCAGATATATTTATGCTGTTTGTAGTAGGTTACCCGCATTCCTATTCTCCTATTCGTTATTAAACCTACTCCTGCATTACCCCTATTTGATTTTGTGTTTATAACCCTGTAGTCACCTGACCAGAAGTCTTGTTCATCCTGCCACCGAACTTTACTAATTCCCACTATATCTAACTTTAACCTATCCATTTCCCTTTTTAAATTTTCTAACCTACCTGCCCGATTAAGGGATCTGACATTCCACACTCCGATCCGTAGAACGCCAGTTTTCTTTCTCCTGATAATGACATCCTCTTGAGTAGTCCCCGCCCGGAGATCCGAATGGGGGACTATTTTACCTCCGGAATATTTTACCCAAGAGGACGCCATCATCATTTAACCATACACTAAAGCTGCATGCCCTTGTGAAAAATTATGGCTATAGTTTCCCCTTGCTTTCAGCCGTTCGCAGTACAGCACAGCAAGGCCATTTTGGTTAGTGTTACAAGGCCAGATCAGTCAATCATCCAGACTGTTGCCCCTGCAACTACTGAAAAGGCTGCTGCCCCTGTTCAGGAACCACACGTGTCTGGGCTCTCAACAGATACCCCTCCGTTGTGGTTGCACCTACGGTACAGCTATCTGTATTGCTGAGTCACACAAGCCTCCCCACCAACGGCAAGGTCCATGGTTCATGGGGGGATCTTAGGAATAGATGACAGAATAGTTTAAGATTTTAAGGGAACTTGGTGGGAAAACTACCCGTTAACTCAGAATGTTAATGTCCCTGAGGAATATACAGATTTATGTCCTTTACATTGTATTTTCCCTTTTCTGATCCAGTTGTAGGATCCACTAAAAATAATGTCTTGGAATGGATTACCATTTGTACTCGCTATGGTCCTTCATATTTTTGGAAAAACTTGTGCCTCTCTTCCTTCAGGGCAGAGCCTTGAAGATGTTGTTTTACAAGAACTAGGTCATCGACCTTGTACTGAGGCTCTTCAGCTTTCTCATTATGCTTACTCACCCTTTGTTGGGCCTTTTCAACTATATTCTTAGAAACTATTTCCTGGTTTGTTTCATATTTGACACTTGGTTGTTCAGGCCAACTAAAACATTTAATGAGGGGTTCTCCTACAAAGGGTTTACATATTGCTTCTAATGGTGTCCACCAAGTTGAAAAATGTGGGAATTCATTTAGAATCAGTTCAAAGTCTTCAATTTTTGTTGCCCATAAAGTATGTTTTTTATGGCAGTAGGTACAGCATAGTTTCCCAATTTCCTTTATTACTCATTCACACAGATTCGAGGACGGGCTATAATACTTGACTAATACCTTCCCACACTAGAAATTCTTTAAAATCATTACTCACGAATTGCGGTCTGTTATCTGTGAGAAAGTGTTTTGGTTTACCTCCATCCAGAAAGTATAGTTGTAAACAGTGTATAATCGTCGGCGTATTTGCCCTTTTGATTGGATATAGTTTAACATACTTTGACCAACACTCTACGACAACCAAAATGTATGATTTGAAATTTGTATGTAATGAGATGAATAAACCACATAACATAACATAAAATAACATGACATTTCTCCCTTTCCTTTTGGAATTGGTCCAAAAAATTGGCTGCTGTGAAATCATGTAACAACTTAGGAATAATCGGATACATTTTGTATTTCACATGAGTATTACTCTCTTTCACCTTCTGGGAGATCTCACAGGTTCTAATTAAAGATGCTACTTTATGCCCTAGCTTCTTAAAATAATAAAACTTATTCATATGAGCTATAGTTTTTGATTCCGAAGTGTCCATATCCTATATAGACGTACCACACTAGAGTGTCTTCCATTACCTTCGGAATGCATAAATGCCAACATTCGATGTCACATTGTCTCTCCAAAACAAATTTTGACCTATAATTTTCCATTTTCCTACTTGATTAGGAGGTAAGGAATTCCTAATACACATAGCAAACATTTCTGTAAAATAGGAATCATGATGGATATTCTCTGTTATTCTTTGAGCCATCTCCTGTGCCCTGATGTACAGATATTCAACTGACAAAGTTAATTGCAAACATAATGCCGGGTCCTCCCATACATTTTAATTCTTCCATTCCTATGGGTAATCTAGACAAAGCATCCGGTACAAATTTCTTAGAAACTTTTACATATTGTATGCTAATGTCATATTCCCGTAGGAAAAGCATCCATCACATTGATCTACTGTGTAACAATCGACTATTCATTAAAAAAGACAGAGCTTGATAATCTGTGTAAATATGGATTTCTGGACCCCATATTAGTGTTTGAAATTTTTGGATACTCCATACAATTGCTAACAGTTCTTTCTCAATAGCTGTGTAGTTTAATTCATGTTTATTTTGACTACGGCTAGAGAAAATGGTGGTTTGGTGTTTTACATTATCTAGGTCCCACTCTCCTTGGAAAAATTGTGCAGCGATACCATAATCAGATGCAGCTTTTGAAATTTTAAATGGTTTGCCCATAACTGGATGATGTAATATGAGTGATTCAACAAGTGCTCTCTTGATGTTCTCAAATGCTTCATTCACCTCTTGATCCCAAATTCACTGTACTCCCTTCCTTAATGAACGTAAAATTGTCGTGTCATTCCGTTCTTACCCTCGTATGTACTGTCGATATTATCCAGCCATTCCTATAAATCCCTTCAACTGTTTTACATTTCTTGAGTGTGGACACTCTTTAATAGCTTTAATGTGCTCAGGGTCCGGTTTAATTCCCTGAACCTCTACAGTATGACCCAAAAACTTAAGCTCTTGGTGCACAAGGTACGATTTAGACAGTTGCACCGTAATACATTTCTCTTTAAATCTTTTCAGAGTTCTGCATAAGGTGAGACAATGTTCTTCCCAAGTAGCTGATATTATTAGGATATTGTCTGCATATATTATTAAATCCTTCAATAAATCTCTCCCTAATGCGTTATCCAGTGCACATATAAGTACGGATACAGAAATATTAAGTCCAACTGGCAATACATTGAAATGATTTGATTTACCATCAAATAAGAATGCTGTATACTTTTTTCATTCTGGATGTAACCTAATTTGCCAATATCCCGCAGTCAGGTCCATCGTGCTAAGAGACCTTGCTTTTTCAAATTTGAATAACAATTCATCGATGTTAATCAGTCTGCCTCTTCTGTCTCTATATGCTTATTCAATGTACGCACATCTAACACTAATTGTACCCCTCCTGTAGCTTTTTTCACTATGACCACAGAGTTATTCACGACGCTAGAACTACATTCTATTATATTGTTATCAATCATTTTGTTGATTTCCTCCTTAACTGCTTCTTTCAAACTTACAGGTATTGGATATGGCTTACAGAAAAATGGGGTGTCATCTTTGCTTTTGAACTTACATATGTAGTCACCGATATTACCTGAACGATCGGAAAATACTACTACATATTCCATTAGCATTCTATATAAATCTCGTTTTTGTTCACTGGTTAATATTAGAGATTTGTTAACCTTGTCTTGTATGTCAACTTGATGTGATACATGATCTACACTATCAATCTCTGGTGACAATTGTACTGTAGCTGTTAATCACAGACATTGATACTCTGTTGTTTATTTACCGATGTAGCTGTCAGACACAAACGGTATCCATTATCTACTGTCCCCTTTTCCAAAACATAGAAGATTTTCCTCAAAGTTTAATATGACTTTAAATTCTAATAGCCAATCTAAACCGAACAAAACATCCCTATTTATACTCTCTACTATTAACAGTGTTTGATGAAATAAAATGTTTCCAACGCTACAGTTCACTTGAGTTTCATGTATCACAACTTTAGTCTTTGTTCCTGTTATATCAACTGTGTAAAGTCTAGTTACTGGTAACAGCGGTAAGTGTTGTTTAGTCTGTAATGAGTTAAAGAATGCGTTAGATATGAGTGATACTTCACTCCCTGAGTCTATAAATATTTTAACTTCAGAAGTCTCCACCGTCCCTGCTATTATTGGTTGTGGATTACTGCTTGGTTGACTTCATGCTTTTTGAAATTATTCCCACTATTCCTTTTGAAATTCGAATTTTCCTTTGATGTAAAGTTTCATTACGGTCTTTATTTATGTCATCTAATGTGTCAACGAAGGATTGCGGTTTTTCAACCATTTTCTAGCCGCTGCACAAGATGTCTTTCCTTGCATAGATGGGTAATCGCGTAATCAAAATTCAAACCAACCCCTCTTCCTCCATCAGCTTATCTAAATACTTCTCCCATGTTAAATGCCAGTCAAAATATTCCCTCATGGTACCTCAAGTATTAATGTAGTATTTTGGGTCCCACAAATCTGATATTAACTTCTCCTGGGTACTTGCAGACCAATAATTCTCCTTAAATTCCTTTTGAAAATCTTCCCAAGAGGAAAAATTCTCAATATTTACTGTGCCCCATTTGGAGGCTTCTCCTAGAAGGTAACCAACAGCAAATTCCATCTTTTTAGAATCCTCCCAGTTCTTTGGCAAAGCTTGGTTGAATCTTTTCAAAAATTGAGTTGGATGTACATCCCCATCTGGCTTAAACTTAGAGAATGGTCTCGATAACCCCAATTTCACTCCTTGTTGTAAGTCAGTAACTACTTCACTAGTTAACACAACATTGTGTGAAGTTGTCTGTTTTTCCACTTTGTCCTGGATAAGTTTGAATTCTTTCCAGAAGTCGTCTATAACTTTTTGGGTATCTAAAAGTTCGGAAGAAACAATAGGTGACATGTTCCCGGATGCCATTCTCCCGGTGACTTTTCGATCTATAATCCCTTCAAATTTTTCCTCCAAGCTACTTATATTTACTATATCAGAATTTGATATCTTCTCTTGGAATCTTGTTTCTACAATATCCACTCGCGTACTTGCACCTGTAATTTGCGATTGGATTATTGGCATTAACTTATCTTGTTTTTCAACATTGCATACATTTCCAAATGATCCTAACTTTTCATTGATTTCTGATTCTACAATATTACATTGTTCCTCAATATCAAATTCTAACTTTTTTGTTAAATCTTGTAATTGATCATTCTGTTTCTACAAAATTTTTAAGGCTTTCATGGCCACTTGTTGACAAACTGCCTATTGGCTTCTGTCTCGGGTTCTTTGGCCGACGTTCATCTAATGATTTTTCTGACATTTCGCCAGCACGAGTGGCTGGCATTGTCAAAGCTTCACCCTCCATTGCCGGTGGTGAACTGGAGGCGAGCTCGCGGCCGCAGCCTATATGTATCTGGCGCGCCAACGTCCGAGGGCTTCTCCGCGGTCATTTCCGGTGTGGTTCTCTTCTTGCTACCTGTGACGGTCGTTCACTGCAGTACGGGAAGCCAGGATCCGTTTACCTTAAGGCTTTCCTCTTTCTTGTTGAAACTGTTTGCGTGTTTTTGTATTTCTACAGCTTCTCTGAACAAGCGCGTGTGATAGTGCTTCTCTACAGCTAGAACTTCCGTGTCGGCAAATTTTATTACGTGGTTGGCCTCATTCAGTGCATGCTCTGCCACGGCCGATTTCTCCACCTGCCCCAACCTGCAATGTCGCTTGTGCTCTTTGATCCTGGTGTTAATTGATCATCCAGTCATTCCGACATAAACTTTTCCGCATGTGCATGGTATACGGTATATTCCCGACATTGCAAGTGGGTCTCTTTTCTCTTTCGCCGATCTAAGACACTCTTTGATCTTCCTTGTCGGTTTGAAAATCGTCTTTACGCCATGTTTGCGCATTGTACGGCCGATTCTGTCCGTCACTCTGGGAATGTATGGCAGAAAGGCCGTACCTGAATTTCTTTTTCTGGTTCCTTACTTCGCCGAATGTTGGGCTCTGTTACACTTCTAATGTAATTTGTGAAGTACCCATTGCTCCTCAGAACAGTTTCCAGGTGTTGCATTTCTCGTTTGAGGTGTTGCGGCTCACATATTTGTCCTGCTCTCGTTACGAGCGTACTAATCATGCCTCTTTTCTGGCTCGGATGGTGGTTTGACAGTTTGTGCAGGTATCGGTCCGTGTGTGTCGGTTTTCGATACACGCTGTGTCCCAGGTTTTCGCCTTCCCTTGTGACCAGCACATCTAGAAATGGCAGTTTCTTGTCCTTTTCTACTTCCATGGTAAATGTTATGTTGGCATGGAGGCTGTTCAAGTGTCTTAGGAAGTCACCGAGCTGTTCTTCACCATGGCTCAACACCACAAAAGTATCATCGACGTGCCTGTACCACACCTTAGGTTTGCAAGTCACCGAGTCCAGTGCCTGTGCTTCAAATTGTTCCATGAAGAAGTTGGCCACCACTGGACTGAGAGGACTACCCATGGCTTCCAGCTGTTCGTAGAAATCGCCATTCCACGTGAAATAGCTCGTGGTGAGACATGCATGGAAGAGCTTTTTGATGTCTTGCGGGAACATGGAACCGATGTGCTCCAGAGCGTCACATACAGAGAAACCTGCGCAACACGGAAGCCCTACCACCTCGGCTGTATGGATTACCCAAGATCCATAAGAACAACGTTCCACTGAGACTGATCATTAGCGCTCCTGGCTCACCAACGTATAAACTGCAAAACACTTGGCCTCTCTGCTCCAGCCACACGTGGGGAAGACTGACACATACATTAAGGACTCAGGACATTTCATTGAGAAGCTGAAGAAACTAAAACTTGCACCAAACGACATCCTGGTCAGCTTTGATGTTGTTTCGTTATTTACGAAAGTGCCACTCAGTGACGCTCTGGAGCACATCGGTTCCATGTTCCCACAAGACATCAAAAAGCTCATCCATGCATGTCTCACCACGAGCTATTTCACGTGGAATGGCGATTTCTACGAACAGCTGGAAGGCGTCGCCATGGGTAGTCCTCTCAGTCCAGTGGTGGCCAACTTCTTCATGGAACAATTCGAAGCACAGGCACTGGACTCGGTGATTTGCAAACCTAAGGTGTGGTACAGGTACGTCGATGATACTTTCGTGGTGTTGAGCCATGGTGAAGAACAGCTCGGTGACTTCCTAAGACACTTGAACAGCCTCCATGCCAACATAACATTTACCATGGAAGTAGAAAAGGACAAGAAACTGCCATTTCTAGATGTGCTGGTCACAAGGGAAGGCGAAAACCTGGGACACAGCGTGTATCGAAAACCGACACACACGGACCGATACCTGCACAAACTGTCAAACCACCACCCGAGCCAGAAAAGAGGCATGATTAGTACGCTCGTAACGAGAGCAGGACAAATATGTGAGCCGCAACACCTCAAACGAGAAATGCAACACCTGGAAACTGTTCTGAGGAGCAATGGGTACTTCACAAATTACATTAGAAGTGTAACAGAGCCCAACACTCGGCGAAGTAAGGAACCAGAAAAAGAAATTCAGGTACGGCCTTTCTGCCATACATTCCCAGAGTGACGGACAGAATCGGCCGTACAATGCGCAAACATGGCGTAAAGACGATTTTCAAACCGACAAGGAAGATCAAAGAGTGTCTTAGATCGGCGAAGGAGAAAAGAGACCCACTTGCAATGTCGGGAATATACCGTATACCATGCACATGCGGAAAAGTTTATGTCGGAATGACTGGACGATCAATTAACACCAGGATCAAAGAGCACAAGCGACATTGCAGGTTGGGGCAGGTGGAGAAATCGGCCGTGGCAGAGCACGCACTGAATGAGGCCGACCATGTAATAAAATTCACCGACACGGAAGTTCTAGCTGTAGAGAAGCACTATCACACGCACTTGTTCAGAGAAGCTGTAGAAATACAAAAACACGCGAACAGTTTCATCAAGAAAGAGGAAAGCCTTAAGGTAAACGGATCCTGGCTTCCCGTACTGCAGCGAACGACCGTCGCAGGTAGCAAGAAGAGAAGTGCACCGGAAATGACCGCGGAGAAGCACTCAGACGTTGGCGCGCGAGATACATATAGGCTGCGGCCGCGAGCTTGCCTCCAGTTCACCACCGGCAATGGAGGGTGAAGCTTTGACAATGCCAGCCACTCGTGCTGGCGAAATGTCAGAAAAATCATTAGATGAACGTCGGCCGAAGAACCCGAGACAGAAGCCAATAGGCATTCTGTTTCTGACTAAATTCAATGAACAGTTAATTTACATAGATGTTTAAGGAATTAGTTACTTCATCCTTTAATTCTAATTTCAAATCCTCTACTTTATTATTTAAATCATCAAATTCAGTCTTTAAATCCCCCGTGATTTCACATGCTTTGACATTTAACAAATGTAATTGAGAATTTACTGAGCCTAATTCTTTACTTATAACTTCACTCTGGGTATTTAAACTAGAATACACCAAATCTATTTCTTTCCTTAGGGTTTCATTTAGTTCCTTACTTAAAGTAGCATTTTGAGCAGTTTAAGCTGCACTCTGAGCATCTAGTTTTTCACTTAAAGTCGCAATTTGACCATTTGAGACTGCACTTTGTGCTTTGAGTAAATTTGCTAACTCAGTCCAGTCGGGCATTTCTCTACTGACTCTCATAGCCATAGCTGGTTCTTGAGTTTCTTTGATTTGTTTCACATTATCGATCTTTTTATGAGCTTTAGCTCTAGTAGTCATTTAAAAACTTCACTCGTAGTATAACAACTGCATGAGTACAATTCACTCAACAGTTTATCCAACATTACACTCAAACAATAAAATACTGTTTTCCACTCACTCGGCATAGAGTTTAGGCTGCATCAGCGGACGGATGTGGATTCAGCACCGGTGAGCAGCAACTGGTACCGGTGGCGCCGGATGTAGTCTTCCACGTCAACGTCAGTGAGAGGATGTGGAAGCAGGTCAGCACCGATGAATAGCAACTGGTGCTGGTGGTGTCAGATGTTGTTTCCCACATCTCCGTCCTCGCGATACATGTGAGAGCTGTCTACTCCCCACAGCGGATCTTCTTAGTCAAACTGTTCTTGGCGTATCTCATCTTATTCTAATACATCGAGATCTTCTCTCTTCTCTTTTAACATTATGACTTTCTTATGTCTTCCCTTTTGTTGCACTTATTAATTTTCTCCACTTGATTTGTAGGCGTAATCCAGTTTGTTGTAATGGCTCTCTCATCTTGTTATACTCAGTTGCTATGGCAAAACATAATATCTTCTTATCTTGTTTTCATTTCAAAATTCCTGTTTTCTTCCGTCCTTTCACACAGGCCGCCAAGTTCTAACGCATTGGACGACTTAAAGTGGTGAAGTATGTGTGTAAACTCCCACTTCTTTAATGATACAACTTACTTGAGATTGTCAGCCGACTTTCCTTGCTGGTTAGCTGGCTGCTGCAATCTCCTTTTCTCTTCTTCTCTGAAATATATTTGCTAGGAACAGGAATTTCTCAAGACTTTTTCTACTTATAAAAATAAGCAGATGTATGCAGTTTCTTTTGCTTCACTTAAAGATGTATATTTAAAAATCAATTTTTTACAAATCACATCTCCACATAAACAAACACTGTCAAATAAGTCTCCTCGCTTATCCAAAGGTTAGAAATGAAGTTCACTTACACGTAAGAGAAAGTTGGCTTAAAAAACCAAATCCATTCTCATCCTGACTCTCTGAATACACGTCTTATCCTATCCATGTCCATATAAAACAGCACAGAATACATAAACACTCCTTGTTCTTCATAACGGCTTCGATTGCGCGACCGGCAAACACTTGTCGGTGCCATCCGATCACATCTACAGTCGTTTCAAGATAAACTTCAAACCTACACACAAGACAGGTGACGTGCAGTAAATAGGGTTCCTTTCTCCCACTCACAAGTAGAATATTGGGTGTTCGAGATGGTGGAAGGCCGAGTGGTTCTAGAATTTACACAGAAATTCTCGAAGCACTACAAGGCAGCACCAATTGCTGTCTGGCTAGCATCTACTACTGGTGCAAGAGGTGCTTCCAAAGCCAGATGTGCAGGAAGGGCTGCGTCTGCTATACTTTTTTTGGGCACTTCAAACGTGTTTTTCATTGACTCTGTCCACAATACCACCATTTTACCTTTAACCTGAGGACCAGCTAAAGCTGCGGTAAGAGGCTCTTGGAGTGCTGCAGCAAGAGGTAGGTGATGTCAGCAGAAATTAAGGGCTCCGAAGAATCATCGCAGTTCTTTAGCAGTTTCTGGCCATGGAATAGTCAATATAGCCTCTACTTTCTCCAGTAATGGCAGTGATGAAATCCAGTAGCCCAAAAAGGTAACCTCTGTCTGGCCAAAAACAAACCTTGAGGTGTTCAACACTACTACGTATTAATCAAGGCGTTTAAATACCACAATCAGGTGCTGTTTGTGTTCTTCTAGGGTCACTGAAAAGATGAGTATATCATCAAGATATGCAAAACAACACTGCAAGCCTTGCAAAACGAAATCTATAAATATTTGCCATGTCTGAGCAACATTTCTCAATCCAAACATCATAAACAGGCTTTCAAAAAGACCAAATGGCATTATAACGGCCGTTTTCGGAATGTCTCTTTCGGCAACAGGAATCTGTGTAAATGCCTTTGCACAATCTAATACATTAAACACCTTTTTTCCACATAACACATAATTAAAATCTTTCAAGAGAGGAACAGGCTACCAATCCAGTATTGCCCTAGCATTCAAGGCTCGGTAATCACCACAAGGACGCTATGCACTGTTCATTTTTGGCACTAAACTGGGGCTTGACAACCAAGGCCCACTAGACGGACGAATGAGGCCTTCCTTCATCATTGCATTAAATTCCTCCTTGGCAACAGCATACTGGTCACGAGCATGATGCCTGGGTATACATGAAATCAGTGGGCCTGTGGTAGTATTGATATAATGTACAGAGTTGTGACATACCATTTATGGGGTCCCCAGGACGTCTTGTGATAGCCTTGAATTGTTCTAGAAGTATGGTATACTCATCGCTCTTTAACTGGATCAATTTGGCATTGTATACTGCTGTGCTACATCAGAATCCATCGGCAGGTAGTCCCATGACGTTGTGTGTTAGGCTGGTGCTGCCGATGTCTGGCAGCAGTCGATAATGCATTAAGAAATCACCTTCGATTGTAGGCTCAGTTACGTCCAACATGGTGAAATTCCACTTCAGGGAGCATTGTAATTCTGGGTCCAACTCGATGTGCTGCATTCCATACATCACAATGGTTTAATTACTAGCCGTAGAAAGGCAAAACAAGGTGACTGGCTGATACTTGTGTAATTGGGTCTGTGGCAAAATACTGGAGTCAGACCCTTTGTCCACCAAAACCTTGTGCCCTGTCTTGCAATCTGTCATAAAGAGACACAAGAACGGTGACCAACAGTCCGGAATTATTACTTCTGCCTGTCACTTACAACTGAGAAATGTACACTGCGAAGTACATTTATGCACCTGATCTCCAAATTTCCTGTGGTAACAACACGTCTGCCCAGGTTGAATCTATGGCCATAGTGGAGTTCGCCGAGGAATGAGTTCTAGATATTATGCAGAATCATCCTCTAGTGTACCTGTCGGAGAGTAGTTCTCCCATCTGCTTACTCAGCCCGTCGACCTTGCTCATGAGACTGTCATAATCCGGCAGTGTTACCACCGAGGTGCTATTACACGCTGTTGTAATTTCAGGGCAGGTGGTCAGTGTGATGGCATCCTGAATTTGATCTGCCAGGTCCACAACAGCATCTAGCAACATGTCCATTTGCGATGCCATAACGGCCTTCACCTGTGTCGGCACATGACTGCTCCACAACGTGCATAGTAATGTATCAGGCACAGTGTGCACGACAACCTTACTTCTTAAATGACAAAGGTACTGCGGTGGTTTTCTGTCACCGACATCCTGTTATGTGGGAACCTGCTGCACTCATTCTCCTTCAAAGCAGACACTCTTCATATTAATTCAGTCTTTAATTTCATGTATGATTCCATGTTCGGAGGTGAAGTTATAATATTTTGAACCTCAGCTGCGTAGCGGTGGTCCAGCTGACTGACCACCAGTGTGAACTCAGTGGAGTTGGCGGTCACTCCAGCACAGAAGAAACTCGCTTCCACCTGTGCAATCCACAATGTTGGGTTGTGGAGCCAAAATGGCAGTAGCCACATGGCCAGTTTTGATATGGTTGGTGGGTCCATCCCCGCACCAATTTCTGATTCTTGAAGTTTGCTGGTAGCCATTTGTGCTGGTAGCTGCAATCACAGCGGGGTCACCACTGTCGCAAGTTGTGTGTGTTGTACTTGGGATCTCATTATTGTGGTCTTGTCCGCAACAAGAATAAGATATGCGCAATGTATAATTCTGTTCAACACTTTATTTAGATGAGAAGTTTACTTTAAGCTCGCATAACAGCAGGAAAAACATTATGAAACATTTCCAGTGCAATGAATTTTGCCAGTTCTTTGCTAACTAAGTGAGGAAAACAATAAAAGTAACAGGAATACTAAAAAAGTCAAAGCAAATTATTAAATTCATGGAGCGTGTGCTGCAGCAATGAGAAAATGTCTCACAGTGCTCCTGGTGGTCAGTGCATGAACCATGTTGACATGCGCCAGCTGATCACCTTGATTAACTAACACGTGTTTCAGCTAACGCCCGATGCTGCTACACCATCAACCCACTCCACACAGTCACCTTTGTAGAATGAGGTGGTACTGGTTAATGTGCGTGCACATTTTCTGTTGCCCATATTCTGCAGTTCTGCATATTAACATGTTTTTGGAGATTGAAATGGGCACCACTTTGGAACTGGAACTTTAATGGTGGACATCCTGTATATAAATGATTCAGGAGACAATCAGATCAGCATTTTTCGATTTTTTTGCACATTTACTGCTTGTCTAGTAAAGTCACAAAATATGAGTTGCATAATTATTTAGATAAAATATCTTTATGGTGTGTGAAGTGGCATTTCCCCCTCAATAATATAAAATGTGAAGTAATCCACTCGAGCACTAAAAGTACTCCATTAAATTTTGGTTACACAGATCTGAAAGCTATCAATTGAAGTAAATTTCTAGGCATAAAAATTATGAAGAACTTAAACAGGAATGAACACACAGAATATATTGTGGGGAAGATGAACCAAAGACTGTGTTTTATTGGCAGAACAGTTAGAAGACGCACAAATCCACTCAAGAGACTACCTTCACTATGCTTGTCTATCCTCTGATAGAGTATTGCTGTGTGGTATGGGATTCATAGCAGATAGGGTTTATGGATGAAATCGAAAAAGTTCAAAAGGAGGCAGCTCATTTTGTTTTTGGGAAAATCAGGAAGTAACGCACAATAATTTTACTACCAAAAAGTTAGAGAGAGAGAGAGAGTGAGTGAGTGAGTGAGAGAGAGGGAGAGAGAGAGATGAACTTACATCTTTTACCTACTTTCTTACATAGTCACCAATGTTCTCAACACATTTCTCACTGCTGATTTCTTTTCTACATCTGTCACAAAGCACTGGCCGTCCAGGTATTTCTTCATGGGCCCAATTAGATGAAAGTCCAGTGGTGCAAGATCCAGACTGTATGGCAGATGCTGTAGCACCTCCCACTCATATTTTGTGATTTTCTCATGAACAAGAGCAGCAACACAGGGGTGAGAATTGTCATGAAGAAGTTTGGTATCATCAGCCTTAATGTTGTGGCATTTCTCATGAAGGGCACAGTGTAACTTAACCAAAGTTTTAATGTAGGCTGTAGCATTCACAGTGGTCCCATGTTCAGGAAAGTCCACAAGCAATGCACCATGCATATCCCGCAAGACTGTTACAAGCACTTTCCTGGAAGACTGCGTTACTCGGAATTTTATTCATACCGTGGAACCATGATGTTTTTTCCATTCCATAGGGGCCTGCTTGGTTTCAGGCATGTTGCGGTATGCCCACATCTCATCACCAGTGACAGTTCCTTTCAGAAAGTCATGCTTCCTGCAGCATAACACGCTAAGTGATCCTAGCTTGTCGTCATTCGCTTGCCCCTATGGTTGTCTGGTAAGTTCTTATGCACTCAGAAAACACTGACTTTATGAAATTTCAGTGTGTCATGAACAGTACTGTACATTGCACCATAGGAAATTTTGAAGTGCTGTGATAAGGTCCGAAGTTGCACATGTTGGTAGTTAAAAATTGCTGTTTCAGTGGCTCCATCATTCTGCAGGGCTGCAGCTGTTACCAGCTGCCAGGAGTGTGGCAAATCTTAAAGGTTCACATGGCCCTTTTGGAAGAATGCACACCACCTGGAGACATTTCTAGGGTCCATACAGTCATCCCCATACATACCACATCTCTGTGAATTTCACTCATTTTATGCCCTGTAGCTCACAAATATCAAACTACACTTCTCTTGACAAGTTGATGACAGTAACATGTTTGTTTCATAATTCAGGCTTCTCTCACTAGAGCTGCACATGAAAACAAAATACCCTCTGTAGTGCAAACTTCAAACTATATTGTTGCAAAATTTCAACATTCCAGCTACAACACCAAGGGAGAAAAAATTATTATGAGTTACTTTCTGTGCCTCCCTCATATTACTGCAAAATAGGGGAGAGAGTGTTGCAGGTATGATATGCAAGTTGGGATGGCAAACATTTAAAAAAAAAGGCATATTTTGTTGAAGCGAGATATTTTCACAAAATTTCTATAGCCAACCTTCTCTGAATGCAAAAATACTTTATTGACACATGTCTGCTTAGTGAGAAATGATTGTTATGATAAAATAACATAAAAATCAGAACTCGTACAGGAATGCTTAAGCGTTCATTTTTCCAGCATGCTTTTCAAGAGTGGAACGTTAGAGAAATAATGTGAAAATGGTTCAATGTACTCAATGCCAGGCACATAAATGTCAGCTGCAGAGTAGTGATGTAGATGTAGATGATTGACCAAAAATGTGTGAATAGTTGCTGTTGGTGTTGTGGAGGACAGTTTGGCAACATACAAGAAATTTGACAGTGTGTTGTACATTAACTACCACATGCTTCCTAGAAAAGGTCCTGCAAAGTCTATGTGCACCCTGTCCTAAGGGTGCTCTAGAACTGGTCAAGGGTAAACTGATGTGGTGTTGCAGCCTGGTTCTCTTTGTAGGTTGTACATACCATCACAAGATACTCAAAATCACGATTGATTGCAGGCCTTTAGATGTGACACTGTGCCAAAGCCTTCATAGGAGACATACCTTAGTGCAACACAAGAGCAACAGTAGTATGTGAGGGTACAATGCTGGAAGGATGACCTCTCAACAGCTTTGCCTGTCTGTGATAAGCATTAGGATCCCCTGGATAACGTTGAGCCAATCCCAAAGCAGAAAAAAAATGTATGCCACTCTGAATCTGCTCCTGAAGGAGTCCACTCAGGCCATTCCCTGTGTAATGCTGAAGCAATTTTCCAGAAATACTGGGTTGACAGCCAAGGTGGTGTCAATACGAAATGAGAGCCACCTGTTGATTGAACTCTAGATTAGGTCCTGCCAGCAAACACAATAATGCATCTGCATTAGCATACCACGAAGTGGACTGGTAACAAACATCATAGCAATAATTACTGAGAAAGAGGGCCGATCTCTGCAATCGGTGGGCAGTGGTATCTTAGAGGGAGAGCTGAATGAGACCAAGGGCTAGTGGTTGGCGATGGGTAAGAACTTTGCTCCATACAGAAAAACATGCCGTGCCTCCCTTATCATCTGGAAATAGTTACATTGCACCCTGGAAAGTGTCTTCGGTGCATAAATAATGAGCTGCTCAGTGCCATATAGGTTCCAATGCAACAGAACCACACCAATAGTGGGATGCCAGGATTAGCTGTTTACCTGGTGTAAAAGAGCCCAGATGGGAGTGGAGCAAAAAAACTGTGAGGGACTGTGAAAAGCCTGTTGACAATCTGCAGACCACATAAATTTGTCACCCATTTGGCAAAGCTGGTTAAGAGCACAGCAGATGTGTATGGCCTTAGGAATGAACTAGACATAGTAACAAATCTTACCCAAAAGGCCTGGAATTCTTCCAGGTTCTTGGACACTGGCAGGTTGACAACAGCTTTTATGTACTCATGCATAGGGACATGCAATAGTAGATGTTATGAATTCATTTTATTTCAGTTGGTACACACTGACAGTGTCCTCATTTATACTACTGCTTTTAAACTTTTTTATACCAACCACTTGTCATAAGTTTTATTTTGCAGGAATCGCACTCATGGTCTAGGGATAGCAGCTTTGCCTAATAATCATAACATGCTTGGTCCCGGGTTCGAACCCTGCCACTGCTTAAATTTCAAAGAAAAATAAACAGCAGTGGCAGCATAAGATATCGCCCTCATTCTGCCAACAGCTTTGTCAAAGAGGCAGAGGAGTGGACAGAGTTTCAGGGTATTCTCTTGTTCTTGGGGTGGGAAACTGCCCCTAAATCACCAATGATCAACAGTATGAGGATGCAAATGGTAACGGGAATCATTGCGTTAAAGACATATAATGTGTATTCACTGGACATGTGGCCTGTAATTGAGAATGTGGTAGTCCGCCATTTGGACCTCTGGGAGGGGATTGCCAAAGGGAGGTAACCATGACAAAAAAAATCGAATAACCAATAAAGGGATAATGTTCTATGAGTCAGGGCATGGTATGTCAGAAGTTTGAATGTGGTAGGTAAGTGAGAAAATCTGGAAAGGGAAATGTTATGGCTCAATATAAATATAGTGGGGGCACTGAAGTGAAATGGAAACAATACAAGGATATCTTGTCAGCTGAGTACAGGGTAATATCAGCAGCAGCAGAAAATGGTATAACAGGAGTAGGATTTGTTATGAATAGGAAGGTTAGGCAGAGAGAGAGTTACTGTTAGCAGTTCAGTGACAGGGTTGTTCTCATCAGAATTGACAGCATACCAATACCAGCAGCAATAGTTCAGGTAGACATGCTGATATTGCAAGCAGAAGAGAGACAGTATATGAGGATATTGAATATATAATTCAGTATATGAAGGGAGATGAAAACCCAATGCTCATGGGTGATTAGAATGCGGTTGTAGGGGAAGAAGTAGAACAAAGGATTATGGAAGAATATGGGCTTGATAGTAAGAGTGAGAGAGGAAAAAGACTAATTGAAATCTGCAATAAATTTACGCTAATAATAGCAAATACTCTGTTCAAGAACCACAACAGGATGCGGTATACTTGGAAATGTGAGAAAATTTCAGTTAATTATATCATGGTCAGGCAGATTCCGAAATCAGATGTTGGATTGTAAGGGATACCCAGGAACAGATAAAAACTGAGATCTCAGTTTATTAGTGATGAAGAATAGGCTGAAGTTTAAGAGACTAGTTCAGGAAGAAATAATGTACAAGGAAGTGGGGTACAGAAACATTGAGGAATGAAGAGATACGCCTGAAGTTATCTGAGGCTATAGATACTGTGATAATGAACAGCTCAATAGGCAGTGCAACTGAAGAGGAGTGGACATCTCTAAAAAGGGTTGTTGCAGAATTTGAAGCTAAGGTAAAATGGGTGCATGAAAAAATGTGAGAAAATTGCAAAAGAGTTGATTTTTGGAAGAACTGACTCGACTTACAGCAAAGTCAAAACAACCTCCAGTGAAATTAAAAGAAAGGGTAGCAACATTAAGAGTGCAATGGGAATTCCTCTTCTATGAGGAGGAGAACGTCTCTGATGACATGATAAAAGAAGAAAAAGGAGGCAATAAGAAAGAGATAGGGGATCCAGTATTAGAGACAGAATTAAAAGAGCTCTGGAGGACTTAAGAACAAATAAGGCAGAAGGGATTGATAACATTCCACCAGAATTTCCAAAATCATTGGGGGAAGTGGCAATGAAATGCTTTTTCACATTCATGTGTAGAATGTATGAGACTGGCGATATGCCATCATACCTTCAGAACATCCGGGTCCACACAATTCTAAAGATAGCAAACAGCCGAACAAATGTGAGAATTATTGCACAATCAGCTTAACAGCTCATGCATCCAAGAATAATATACAGAAGGATGGAAAAGAAAATTGAGGATCTGGTAGATAACAATTGGTTTGGCGTTAGGAAAGGTAAGGGCACCAGAGAGGCAATTCTGACATTGCAGTTGATAATAGGAGTAAGATTGAAGAGAAATCAAGACACATTCATAGGAACTCTCGATCTGGAAAAAGCGTTCAATAGTGTAAAACTGTTTGAAATTCTGGGAAAGACAGGTTATTATAATAAAGGCAAAAAAACAATAGGGAACAGTAAAAACAGGGGATGATGAATGAAGTGCTCCGATTAAAAGTGGTGTAAGACAGGGACATAGTCTTTTGCCCCTACTGTTCAATCTTTACATCGAAGAAGCAATGTCAGAAATAAAATGAAGATTCTAGTGCAGTATTAATATTCAGGGTGAAAGGATATCAATGATGAGATTCACTGATGCCGTTGCTATGCTCAGTGAAAGTGAATAAGAATTACAGGATCTATTGAATGGAATGAACAGTCTAATAGGTACAGAATATGGATTGAGAGTAAACCAGAGAACGACAAAAGTAATTGAGAACACTGAGAAACTTAACGTCAGGATTGATGGTCGTGAAGCAGACAAAATCAAGGAATTCTGCAAAATAATGACAGAAGGAGCAAGGACAACATAAAAAGCAGACTAGCAGTAGGAAAAAGTGCATTCCAGGCCAAAACAAATCTACTAGTATCAAACATAGGTCTTAATTTGAAGAAGAAATTTCAGAGAATGTACATTTGGAGCACAGAATTGTATGGTAGTGAAACATGGACTGTGGGAAAAGCGGAACAGGAGATCAAAGCATTTGAGATGTGGTGCCAAGAGAGAATATTGAAAATGAGGTGGACTGGTAAGGTAAGGAATGAGAAGGTTTTCTGCAGAATCACCAAGGAAAGGAATGTATGGAAAACATTGACAAGAAGAATGGACAGAATGATAGGGCACTTGTTAAGACATCAGGGAATAACTTCCATTGTACATGACTGAGTTGTAGAGGGTAAAAACTATAGGGGAAGACAGAGATTGGAATACATCCAGCAGCTGATTGAGGCCAAAGGTTGCAAGTGCTACTCTGACGTGAAAAGTTTGCACAGTAGAGGAATTCATGGTGGGTAGCGTCAGGCCAGTCAGAAGACTGATGAGGAGAAAAAAAATCCTGGCATAGACGAAATTTCAAAAGGCAATTAGTTAAATTGGTAAGACCCTATGGGCTTATTGAGATGTACGATATTTTGAGAAGTGCCGTTCATTGAGAACTGCAGGTACATGTCATGCAAGTCAATGTGTGAAAAACATTGTGTGTGGGAGCACCCCTGGAAACTTCACCAACAACTCCTCCAACCACTGCAGACGAGTACGCAACACATCATGTGTTGACTGTTTGTTTAAAATTGCTGCAAAGATGCATGCCTCTGTTTGGCTTCTGAATGACCACCAAAGGGGTAGTCTGCCTACTTGACGAAATTGGAAGAATGAAGCCGAGGTCGTGCAAATGCTGCAAACTCATTTTTGACCTAGTTGCCCGTGGTGAAGGGAATTGGTGTGGGAGTCACAAAATTTTCATGTTGCTGATGGCTTAAGGGAGATTTGTGCCTCAAAATTTTCTGCCCACCCCAAGGTGTTCTCAGACAGCTGGTCATGCAACTACAGTAAAGAGTTCAAATCTTGAAAGGAGCTGATTGAAACAATAAATGTATATTATCAACTACCTGGAAGCAAAAAACAGAAAAAAGGTTCTAATCCAAAAATGTTCTGTGTAAATTGTGAATTAACCACTAACAATGTAAGTTACCTTTCCACAGTATTCTAACATACAGAGATGGAGAGCATCTTTCTATACATGCATATGCTGTTTCCAACTGCCAGTAAGTTCTTTTCTTTTAATCTAGAGCTAAGCAATTCAGCTTTTTCTTTCGTTAAGCCCTGATCCCTAACCAAATTGTTATGCTTGGTGTGAGTAAACAATTTGGGCTCTAGACTTTTCTGTATTACAATGGAATTCATCATCATCTGGTTCATCTAAATCAGATTGTACAGCAGAAAATACTTCTGTTGAAATAGAATTTAAATCATTTGTTGGTTCAGGAACCAGCAAATCTACACCATTCCCTACTGGTCGAATGGCAGATGGAAGTTAGGGTAGCTTATTACCTTCTTGTTTTTCGAATTATGACCAGTAATATCAACACTCCAAAAGTAGCAATTATCGGAATGATTTCTTGGCTCCCTCCATATCATAGGAACAGCAAATCCAAATGCTTTTTTCTCCTTTTTGGGCCATTTTCTCAGCTCTTCAACACACACATAACATACCTTATGCGGCACCCAAGATTTATCTTGATCATCAAGTTTAGATCCAAAGTATGATAGATAAACCTTTTTCACAAAGTCTGTAATATGTCTTTGGTGTTTTTTAATCACAAATTCACCACAAATATAACAAAATCTGTCAGCAGAGTTTTTACAACCATGATTAGACATTGTACTGAGCACGTGTACAGGAAACAGGAAAGTGAGGTTAGTTTGATTGTAAACAAAACACCATCTGTTAACACAAAAATAGAATCAACCTTTTTTTGCCAGCAAATGTTTTTCAGCAGTGTTACCAACATCATCTACATTCATTGCACCTCCTTTTTAAATTATTTTAACTGTATAAAAGCTGTTAAATTCTTTAAAAATTCGCTTAATTTAATAAATTTAACTGTAAAATGCGAAAAAATGGTGGGTGAAACAGTTTTTTAAGAATCATATTTGGATTTCCCACCCTAAAAAACATAAGAATAAGGTATTTTCAGCAAAAAAGTTTTTCTGTCGTTGGCCTGTGTAATTACTGCCCCTGTAAGTATAATTTATTGTCACAAATCCATGTTTTTTTTAACTTTTAAGGTATCTTTCCGAAAAAAACAATTTTTACCATCAGGAAAAGATACAACATAACGTACAATACTGGTCTACTGCTGTGAAAAGCATCTGCAGTCTTCATTCACACAAAATATATACTGAGGTGACGAAAGTCTTGGGATAGCAATATGCACATATACAGATGACAGCAGTATTGTATACATAAGGTATAAGAGGGCAGGGCATTGCCGGAGCTCTCATCTATACTCATGTGATTCATGGAAAAGGTTTTGAGCTACATGCATGGGACATTTCATTTCAAAAACTGTTAAGAAATTCAATATTCTGAGACCCACAGTGTCAAGGATGCACTGACAATATCAAATTTCAGACATTACCTCTCACTATGGACAATGCAGTCACTTAGTGATTGAGAGCAGTGGTGTTTGTGTAGAGTTGTCAGTGCCAAAACACAAGCAACACTGTGTGAAGTAACCACAAAAATCAACGTGGGACATACGACTAACGTATCTGTTATGACAGTACAGTCAAATCTGGCGTTAGTGCACTATGCCAGCAGATGACCAATGTGAGAGCCTTTGTTAACAGCATGACATCGCCTGCAGCGAATTTTCTAGGTTTGTGACCATGTTGGTTCGACCCTAGATGACTGGAAAACTGTGGCCTGGTCAGATGATTCTCCAATTTCAGTTGGTAAGAGCTGATGATAGAGTCTGAGTGTGGTGCAGACCTCATGAAGTCCTGGACCAAGTTATCAACAAGGCACTGTACAAATTGGTGGTTGCTCCATAATGGTGGGGGCTGCATTTACACGGACATGACTGGGTCCTCAAGTCCAACTCAACCGATTATTGACTGGAAATATTTATGTCTGGCTACCTGAAGACCATTTTCAGTCATTCACGGACTTCATGTTCTCAAACATGTCACTGGGCCACAATTGCTCACAACTGATTTGAAGAGCTTTCTGGACAATTCGAGTGAATCATTTGGCCACCCACATCACCCGACATGCACTCCATTGAACATTTATGGGTCATCATTGAGATGTCAGTTCATGCACAAAATCCTGCACCAGCAATAATTCCACAATTATGGACAGTTATAGAGGCTACATGGCTCAATATTTCCACAGGGGACTTCCAATGACTTGCTGAGTCTATGCCATGTTGAGTTGCTGCACTACAACAGGCTAAAGGATGTCTGACATGATATTAGAAGATACCCCATGACTTTTGTCACCTCAGTGTCTAACTAAATAATACTCCACTTCAAGATGATGCTGTGAAACACTGAAATGCGTACTGCCAAAATAAATAAATGGGTGACGCAAAAAATAGTTTTATTTGTATTTATTTGTAAACGTAATGTATTACAGTCGGGCACTTACAATAAAAATATGTAGTAGTTTCAAGTTTACACTATACACAGCATTCCGGATTAATACAGAGTTCAAGTTTCAGATAACATGAGACAGAATTATGCACACAAATTGATTATGAGATATTATTTGGTAGTATATAAAAAAAATTAAGGCGTGAGAGTAGAATTTCATCAAATGTTTCAAGCAAAGTGCATTCTCTTGGGTTGACAGAGTGGAATGCTTTTCAATGAGTCTCTGGTAATATTCACACTTACTCATGTTCTGTGCATGCATCACCTCTGCAACCCAGAGTTTGTATATTTATTGTGGTTAACTTACCCACAAAGGGATAACTGCTTTTCTATTTGATTTTATCTCTTAAATTTTAGTATCCCAGCAGCAGATGTTGAGATGGATGCAGATGAGACGCTGAAGAAAAAATAAATGGCTTGCAGCTATAGCTTCAATCATAAATGGTAATACAAAATGGAATGTAAAATATTGATTTAAAGTTGCATCACAGCAGAGAAGTGAAGAGCACTGTCATGAGGGTGCACATGAACCATGGTACAGACAGACAGAACCACTGACACTGGTGTATACTTGCTGGTGGCAAAAGATCTGTCTCTGCATGGTGTTCATGTTCCCATGTTGAGATTTGTTCCCTCTTCCCAGGTCCAGCTCCCCGGCTAGTAGTCAAGTCACTGTCAGCTAGTAAAGTTATATTTTGTGCTGACAGTGATGGTGTTGGGGCATTATCAGCCTGTGATGACATATGATATTCTTGTGTGTGTGTGATCCTTTTCTTTTTTGATAGTGTTAAATTGTGGCCATCATGGACCTGGCATATTTGCAATTCTGGCAGGAGCAGTTGCACCTTCAGGAGTAGCAACAAAGTTAGAGCACGAGCAGATATAGGAACTGCTCCAACAGACCATGGAATCACTCTGTACTCATGCTGTGGTGGTGGGTCAGGCACCAGCAGGTAAGCCACCGCATGAAGAATGAGTAGCTTTGAGAGATGAAATAGTGAAGGCAGCAGAAGATCAAGTAGGTAGAAAGATGAGGGTTACTAGAAATCCTTGGGTAACAGATGATATTTTGAATTTAACTGATGAACGGAGAAAATATAAAAATGCAGTAAATGAAGCAGGCAAGAAGGAATACAAACGTCTCAAAAATGAGATCGACAGGAAGTGCAAAATGGCTAAGCAGGGATGGCTAGAGGACAAATGTAAGGATGTAGAGGCATATATCACTAGGGGTAAGAGAGATACTGCCTACAGGAAAATTAAAGAGACCTTTGGAGAAAAAAGAACCACTTGTATGAATATCAAGAGCTCAGATGAAAACCTAGTTCTAAGCAAAGGAGGGACAGCAGAAAGGTGGAAGGAGTATATAGAGGGTCTGTACAAGGGCGATGTACTTGAGGACAGTAGTACGGAAATGGAAGAGGATGTAGATGAAGATGAAATGGGAGATAGGATACTGATTGAAGAGTTTGACAGAGCACTGAAAGACCTAAGTCGAAAGAAGGCCCTGGGAGTAGACAACATTCCATTAGATCTACTGACAGCCTTGAGAGAGCCAGCCCTGATAAAACTCTACCATCTGGTGAGAAAGATGTTTGAGACTGGTGATTACCCTCAGACTTCAAGAAGAATATAATAATTCCAATCCCAAAGAAAGCAGGTGTTGACAGAAGTGAAAATTACCAAACTATCAGTTTAATAAATCACAGATGCAAAACACTAACACGAATTCTTTACAGATGAATGGAAAAACTTGTAGAAGCTGATCTCGGGGAAGATCAGTTTGGATTCCATAGAAATGTTGCAACACTTGAGACAATACTGACCCTACGACTTATCTTAGAAGATAGATTAAGAAAAGGTAAACCTACATTTCTAGCATTTGTAGACTTAGAGAAAGCTTTTGACAATATTGACTGGTATACTCTCTTTCAAATTCTGAAGGTGGCAGGGGTAAAATACAGGGAGCGAAAAGCTATTTACAATTTGTACAGAAACCAGATGGCAGTTATAAGAGTCGAGGGGCATGAAAGGGAAGCAGTGGTTGGGAAGGGAGTGAGACGGGGTTGTAGCCTATCCCCAATGTTATTCAATCTGTATATTGAGCAAGCAGTAAAGGAAACAACAGAAAAATTCGGAGTAGGAATTAAAATCCATGGAGAAGAAATAAAAACTTTGAGGTCGCCGATGACATTGTAATTCTGTCAGAGACAGCAAAGGACCTGGAAGAGCTGTTGAACGGAATGGACAGTCTCTTGAAAGGAGGATATAAGATGAACATTAACAAAATCAAAATGAGGATAATGGAATGTAATCGAATTAAAGCAGGTGATGCTGAGGGAATTAGATTAGGCAGTGAGACACTTTAAGTAGTAAATGAGTTTTGCTATTTTGGGAGAAAAATAACTGATGGTGGTCGAAATAGAGAGGATATAAAATGTAGACTGGCAATGGCAAGGAAAGCGTTTCTGAAGAAGAGAAATTTGTTAACATCGAGTATAGATTTAAGTGTCTGGAAGTCGTTTCTGAAAGTGTTTGTATGGAGTGTAGTCATGTATGGAAGTGAGATGTGGACGGTAAATAGTTTAGACAAGAAGAGAATAGAAGCTTTCAAAATGTGGTGCTACAGAAGAATGCTGAAGATTAGATGGGTAGATCACATAACTAATGAGGAGGTATTTAATAGAATTGGGGAGAAGAGAAATTTATGGCACTACTTGATTAGAAGAAGGGATCAGTTGGTAGGACATGTTCTGAGGCATCAAGGGATCACCAATTTAGTGCTGGAGGGCAGCGTGGAGGGTAAAAATCGTAGAGGGAGACCAAGAGATGAATACACTAAGCAGATTCAGAAGGATGTAGGCTGCAGTAGGTATTGGGAGATGAAGAAGCTTGCACAGGATAGAGTAGCACAGAGAGCTGCATCAAACCAGTCCGTGGACTGAAGACCACAACAACAATAACCATCAATATCAAAGTACATGGTAGACAAATCAAGAAATGTGAGGTCTATAATATGAGTATTTGGAAGATCAGATCCGTATTATGGTCATCCTGTAGAAGCAGCTCAAGTTCAAATAGTGCAGTCATTTTATCTGGAAGATAAATGGGACTGTTCTTGCCAGAGTGCCAACAAAAAAGACATTATAACTGTAAAAGTCGAAGGTCAAAAAGTTGTGAAAGTGAAGAGGTACATGACTTGCAGTAGTAAATAAACTTTTGCAATTTATATGAGCAACAATACAACTTCACATATTGGAAGATCAAAATTTTATGCACTAGGACTTAAGTGGGTAGTTCCACATCCGCCAAGAGATGTCTGTTTATGTGTGTAGTGCGCAAATTGTTAACTTTGTGTGGCATCTTTCAAGAACTTACTGGAGCACATGACATATGACACCTTGGTTGGGCATGTGAAGGGGGTTGTTTGTGGTGTGTGTGACTATGACTGGTGGATTGCTGAGATTACAGACACCAGTTATGAGTTAAATGAAATTGTAGTGAACTTTATACTACTACATGGACCAGCTGCTGGATATAGGTTTCCAGCTGAAGGACAGCAACAATGCCATCAGTGCTCACTTCCTGTTCATAATGTTTTGAAGATTATTTGTGCTCCAGTGCCTATTGGTTCAACAGGAAGGCATCACTCTATGTCAAAGGAAGATACTGAAGCAGTGAAACACATTTTTAGTTCATTGACTGGCTAATTTCAGTAGCCACATATGGAAGTGAAACATGGACAATAAATAGTTTAGACAAGAAGAGAATAGAAGCTTTCAAAATGTGGTGCTACAGAAGAATGTTGAAGATTAGATGGGTAGATCACATAACTAATGAGGAGGTACTGAATAGAAATGGGGAGAAGAGAAATTTGTAGCACAACTTGACTAGAAGAAGGGATCTGTTAGTAGGACATGTTCTGAGGCATCAAGGGATCACCAATTTAGTATTGGAGGGCAGCGTGGAGGGCAAAAATCGTAGAGGGAGACCAAGAGATGAATACAGTATGCAGATTCAGAAGGATGTAGGTTGCAGTAGGTACTGGGAGATGATGAAGCTTGCACAGGGTAGAGTAGCATGGAGAACTGCATCAGACCAGTCTCTGGACTGAAGATCACAACAACAACAACAACAACAACAACAACATGAAGGGTTTTCTCTACAACTTTATTCTCTTTCAACTGGTACTGGCTATTCTCAATTTGAACCCTAATCAGGTCACCTCTGATACATGTTCCTGTAATAAGGAGAGTCCTTTCTGAAAGTTGAGATCCTTTGCACCTAACAAGCTAAAGATGCCTGTTATAGTGCGATGCCGATTAAAGTAAGGTTTTTGAGTCTAGTTTCTGTAACTTTAGTATGTTGAAGCTGAATGTTTCCCTAGTTATACAAATTTTAAATATTTTTTCCAGGATGTATATTGCAGCCTTGCTGAATTTATTCCAAGTGGCCCAAATAGTTTATTCTAAATTAGCCATGCATTTTAGCAACCATGAAATTTGTTTTTCTTATTATGTTAATATAAAAAGTAAATGTCTGAAAGTAGTTGTTTTTCTGTCATACTAAGCTTTCTTTGCTCTATGTTGCATACTACCTGAAGGTGATTTTTAATGTCCACAGGGTCATATTTTTTTTCCTATTTCAGTCAATGTTTTCCCTAAATTCAGAAAGCCTATATACTGTTAAATGGCCTCAAGTGCTTAGCATACATTTCTACATACTTGTCAGCCATTATGTCTTCATCCTCTTTAAAAAAAAAGTTATGGAGTGAGGAAACTGCTGGTTAACTTTACAAATATGTCATAACATAGTCAAAGCTGACAAATGAGTCTAGTACCATAATTTTTTACACAACTTGGATTGTGAGATACCTACTGATTTATATGAAGCTGCCTTAATGCATGGCAATTATTCCCTTAGTGGATTTGGGCTCTGTTTCATGACTCCATAATTTCTCCCAAATCTCCTTCAAGTTTAGTTTGTTCATTCTGTTGCTGCCATTGTCATGATAAATGAGCTGCATTGAAACTACCTATGCAAACATATACCTGGTTACACTGTAGGCATGTTGGATTCACAGTGCAACCTGTTGTCACATGCAGCAGACTGAACAGGTCCCATGAAGCTTGCCAGGCTAGTGGAAACCCAACTGACCTGCTTTAAATAGTACACTTCAGTACATATGTACTCATGTGTCTCTGTTATGTTAGGATGAGCTGCTTTAATGGTTGCGGTAGAGATAGGGGATGGCAGGCTGGAAGGAGAATTTGTACACATCTGACAGCCTCTTGTGCTGCCCAGCTTGAAAAGGCCTCTATGTCAGGTTGTGTCATACAGTGAACAGTATAGTCCTTTGACAGAGAGAGCAGCAATTTTCCAAGTTTTTTCAACAAGATGATGATTTAGTGTACTGCTCAGACATTCCCGGTCTGATGAATGAGTTTGGTATTGAATACAAAAAGGAAGACTGGAGGCTGTTTATTAATTCATCCAAAACTAGTTTAAAGGCTGTTTTATTACACAGTGGTAACATGTATGCATCTACACCTGTAAGACATTCTGTACATATGAAAGAAAGCTATGAAAACCTAGAAATAGTGCTAAATAAAATAGGCTATTCTGCTCATGGTTGGATGATATGTGGCGATCTAAAAGTAACATCCATGCTCCTTGGTCAGCAAGGTGGCTTTACCAAATTTCCATGTTTCTTATGTGTATGGGACAGTATTGCTAGGGATCAACACTGGTGCAGAAAGAACTGGCCCTTGAGGGAGTCTTTAAAACCTGGTGAGAAGAACATTCTATGCAAAAACCTTTTAGATCCAAAAAACGTTCTCCTACCACCTCTACATATAAAGTTAGGCCTAATGAAAAAGTTTGCAAAGGCTTTGCCTAAAGATGGACCATGTCTTAATATCTCTGCCAAAAGTTTCCACACCTTTCAGAAGCTAAACTAAAAGAAGGCATCTTTGATGGACATGACATTAGAAAATTGATGTTTGATGTTACCTTTGAATCTGCAATGACCTTAAATGAGAAAGTAGCATGGGTATCATTCAAGCAAGTCATTACAAAGTTCTTAGGACATGAAAAAGATCCAGAATATGTTTCTATTATAGCTACAATGTTAAAGAAGTTTAAAACTTTAATATGTTTAATGAGCCTGGACGTTCACTTTTTGAACAGTCACCTTGATTACTTCCCGGACAATATGGAAGATGTTAGTGAGGAGCAAGGAGAGCATTTTCACTAGGACATTAAAGTGATGGAAAAACTCTACCAAGGCCGCTGGAACACCATCATGATGGGGCACTACTGTTGGTCACTTCACCTAGAAGTTCAGCAAGCGACTCATTGTAGAAAAAGCTACACAAGAAGCTTTAATGAAAAAAGAGAAAGAAACTACAAACCAATTCCAGCTGACAAGTGAAACCTCTATTAACACATATCATTGTTTTAAGTAGCTTACTGTAAATACAAACCATGCTTATGTTGTAACAAAGCATTTCATTAATTTCCCCATTTACCGTATAGCACAGGATTTTTATACTATATAATAAAAAGCATATTGCTTGAAAACTGTGGGTGATACCAAAAAAACTAAGGCTAGATTTGGATTCAGCTCATAAAAATCTATAAAGATCAGCTATCAAAGTTAAAAAAAAGTTTTTCAAAAACTTTTTTTGTTGGCCTATGTTATACATTTTGTTTATATAAAAACCAGTGTTTGTGAATATGTGAGAAATAAATAAATAAAAATACTACTTTGTTAAAGTAGCCTTGAGTTCCATCAAATTTCTAGTTGTTGATTACTTTACTTTTTGATTGTTGTCTGTAACAATTAATTTATGGCTGCTGTTTTCAGAAACTATTTTAACCTTGCTTACATTTACATTTCCTGCAGATCTCCAAAAGCTGGTGTGAATCAGGCAGGAGATTTTGCGGAAGTGGCATACTTTATTCTGAAAAACCGTTGCGGAGAAGGAAAGAAATTTACTGTGGAAGATGTGAATTCCCATCTTGATGCACTGGCTCAGAAACATGCAGCTCATGATCGCAGTATGTATTAATAATTTGTTCATTTTCTGTTGCAAATATTTACAGTAGGATAGAACTATATATGATGATGTAAGTCATTTTAATGCTAAGGAAAGTCTAGGATGGAATAACAACTATATTATGAAAAGGATACATTGCTAGTCACCATGTAGAGCAGATGATGAGCCACAGACAGATACAATGAATACATTTTAGCTTTTGGGCAAAAGGCCCTCTTTTGAAATAGAGAAAGGACATAAATTCTCACAAGCACAACTCTCACACAGGACCACTGTCTCTGGCCGCTGAGACTTGACTGAGTCATAACTGAGCCAAATGGGAGCAACAATCTGGTGGGGCGGTAAGGAGGAGACATGGGGCAGAGAATGGTGGATAGCAGGGTGGAGTTGGGGGGAAGGCATGGTGCTGCTTGTGGGACCATGCATGGACTGATGGGGACAGGGTAGCAACTGCTAGTTGCAGTCAGGAGGTTTGAGGAGGGGAAGGTGAGCAGGAGAGGAGAGAAGTAGAGAAGGGGAAAAGAACTGATTGATAGGATAGAAGGCTGTGTTGTGCTGGAGTGGGAGCAGAGAAGGGGATAGGTAAGTGGAGGACAGGGATTAGCACAGCTTGAGGACAGGGGGGTTATGGGAATGAAGGATACATTGCGGGAAGAGTTCACACCTGGGTAGTTCAGAAAAGCTGGTGTTGATAGGAAGGATCTAGATGGCACAGGCTGTGAGGTATTCATTGAAGAGAAGCATATTGTGTTGGGCAGCATGTTCTCTTTAGGCCACAGTTTGTTGGTGGCTGTTCATGTAGACAGACAGCTTGTTAGTTGTCATGCCCATGTAGAAAGCAGTACATTGGCTGCAGCTTGTAGACTGTAGGTCACATGAATGATTTCACAAGTTCTTTCATTAACAACCTTGAATTCTTTAACCAAACTTGATACTTTGTCATGCAAGTTTATGTTTACCTACGCACCCATCATAAAATAGTATGTGCCCATCTTCTATATGAGTACCCTCACCTGTCTATCTTGTCTCGTATACTGCCACAAAGTCCAGTTTATATTGCTTAATTTCTGAGACATTACCCTGGATGGTTCTTGGTCTATACAAACTGTGAACATTCCAACATCCAAAATTAAAATTTCCAATTTGTAGGCAATTTTTCCTTTGCACTTTTTGCCTTCCATTGTATTCATCCATGTCTGAGGCAAGTTTCATAAAAAGACTTTATTAAGTGTTAGGTTTGGAGTACACGTTTCTGAAAAGATTACAAACTTAGCTGCATGTGTTTCCAATCTCTCTCTAGAAGAAATGTGCAGTGATATGGTAATTTTTGAATGGTATGTGGGATCTGAAACTCAAGATTTAATGTCTAGTATCCTTACATTCCCAACTAACATGTCTTCATCAGCCAGCAGCCAGTTCATGTGTGCTGCAGATCCATATACTCCAGAAACTGCTCCCCCTGTGGTTCACAAATTTCAGATCTTAATGCGTCCAGCTTTGCCAGTGATTCGAATTCACCAGAGCAACAACAAAATGAACACTCATTTCAGAGCCACCCTACAGTTTCAGTCTTCATCATTATGATTATGTTTTATGAAATGTTAGGTGGTCTTCAGCCTGTCTTTAGAGGTCATGTCTAAGTAGCAGCCTCTCTGGCACACATCACCAGCACATCTGGAGCTGATAAACAAACCCACTATCCACTAGACAGTCCCCAAAGGAAACACTAAACCTGAAGCTGTAGTTATGAATAGCAGTTACACTCAGGGGTCCAGTGACATGCCAGCACAAACTGCAGTGTAGATGTACCACTTAAAGTTACCCTTTCATGGATTTCATTATAGCCTTTGATGGTACATATCTGTGCACATCAAAATTTTCCTTTACATTAAATATTCTAAAAACAAGACCGCAAAGAATTTCAAAATTTGTAGAACTGATAACCAGCCATTGTGATTGACAGGCAGGAACTTTTTTAAGAGAAATGTAATAAAAGTAGCAATACTGTAAATAATTGTATTTATTCTCATAATAGTATATAACACAGTACTACAATGGGTAAAAAATAGTTTTATTTATGAGTAATGTTAAATAAATTGGTCTTGTCAGGTGACAATGCAATAGCTGCTTCTTTCTTGAGGTGAATGGAATCTCACCTGCACACACATTGGGAAAAAGGCATGAATATACACACGTCTCTTCTTGTGTATGAGGCAACCATAGATACACAATGACAAGGTGTACTGTGCACATTCAAACAGTGTTGGTCTGATTGTTGACAACACACTTCACAAGGATGTAAATGCACTGAGAAGCTGTTGTCAGTATGCAAATTGTTTAATTAGATGTGTGCAAGAGAGTACAGAGTGGATACTCATGTTATGATTGTTACACACTCCTATACAACAAATACTTTTCTCCTTAATGATTAATCACCCCAGAATATGATGCCAGTATACATTAGTAAATGAAAGTAGGAAGTTTAAGTCACATTTTGACATTTTCATCTCCAAAATATGATCACATCCAAAAAAGTTGCAGAGCTTAGATGTTTAAGGAGATCTGTGACATGTGGCTTCCATTTCAGGTTATTATCAAAGTAAGCACAAAAGAATTTAGAATATTTTGTCTGATTTGCCCTAATGCATTATTTCTAATGATGTAATCAGGCACTGTGTAATTTCCAATTGCTGAAGGTACTCCATAAGGCTTGGTTATAATACTTGCACCATCACCAGTGAGAACTATTTCTACATCTTTAATATGTGATGAAAGATCATTTGTATAAACAAGAACAGGAGTGGACCCATTATGAATCATTATGGTTCACCTGTAGTGTTTAATTCCCATTCTGTATGTGTTGTTTCATTGTGTGCACTCCCAGAGTTCATGAATGCAACACACTTTAATTAGAAAGGCTCAAAACCCATTACCAGCAAGATCTCTGATATCATAATACATGAGCTGCTGTAAAATAATAGTGTGTATGTATATTCTCAGTTTCAAATGTAATGATGAATAGTTATTGGTTTCTGCACCTTAAGTGTATTTATGTTATGATCGTAGTAGTTGGTGCAGTTGTGTTTAATGATGGAACTGAAGTTCCTCAACATATGTGGAACTCCTGTAAATGAATAAGAAGAATTTCTTCTGTAACACTGTCTGTATATTGTTCCATGAAATATAACTACATCTTCTACAAACAACTTTACAATGTAGGGACATCGTATAAGATTGTATGTGTCAGTTTGACAGCTCATTACATGAATGAATCTTGTACAAGTTTCTTCTGCTTCTGCATGGATCTCTTGCAGTATTGTTACTGGGGGCTTACTGAATTGCAGCAACTTGAGATTATTATTCATGGAGCATGTACAAAGGCCCACACAGGTACTTCATCTTGTAGGGTTACTGCATTCACTGCCCCACTTCAAAAACATGGCATCCCTCTGTACACTCATTACATGCAAAAATACATAGCAAAACCTCCAAACAGTGTCATACTTATAAGTACTAAATCACTATATTGTTTACAGTACACAAGTGTCATTCATTGGCTAGGTAGACGGGGGAAGTGGAGGAGGAGGAGGAGGAGATTACTGTTCAACATCCGGTCAACAATGAGATCATTAGAGACAGAGCACAAGTTTGGATTAGGGAAGGATTTAGGAGGAAAGTGACTGTGTCCTTTCAAAGGTACTGTCCCAAAATTTGCCTTAAGTAATGTAGGGAAACCTTGGAAACCTAAATCAGGATGTCCGGTTGTGAGTTTCAACATTGTCCTCCTGAATGCGAGTCCAGTGTGCTAACCATTGCACTAACCGCTATGTAGACGTAGGATTACACATTAATATACTGGAATAAAATGTATCACCACAAACTACACAGTCAGATGCTTTTGACATGACACAGAAATTACTAGATGACAGTATTTTGTCATTTAAATTTTGTGTAACCTGATTTGTGAACAAAAAAAATAACGTGTTCTTTGGAGAGAGCCCTTTTAAATTGAAATTGAGACACACTGTTTTGAGAGAAGTGTTTTATATTTCTTAACATACGTAATCCTTTCCAGTACCTTCCAGGAGAAGGTAAGTACTGAGGCTGGTCAGTAATTATTAATTTCTGACTTATTGCCTTCCTTATAAAGATGTCTGACAGTAGCATATTTTGGTCTGTCTGTTGCACGTTATAGTGATATCTTAAAAAATGGAGCACAGTAGAAATGCAAACTCAAAAATACACTGCTGGATATTGTTAGAGAATACATCTATCTTGGCTAGCTTGGAAGTATGCTGGAAGACCTAAGATCAAAAACTTGTGATGCACCAAGCAAGACTGGTGAGCATATGGAAGATATCCAACTATCTTCAGGACAAAAATGCCAGTGACACTGAAAAAAAAAAGCTTTTATTGGATTCTTGACTTAAGAATGTGGGACCTGGACAGTTCATGAGTACACAAGAAGGAAACTTAGAACTGTGCGGCGAGGCATGGGAAGTTCTCTGTTAGTATTTATGATGAAAGATGAAAATTCTGAAAATACATCAAATCAGTTACTAAATGGGGACAGCCTGGAGATAAAAGCCACTATGGTATGGCAATCGACCAACCCTGTTGCCAGAAGAAATGGTGACCATTGAACACAGTTGGTGCTGGAATGGAGTCCAAGAGATGGACACAGACCACAAGGAAGACTGCTAAACCGATGGGACAAAGATTTGTGGAAGATCACTGAAGTCAACAGGCTGAATATCACACAAGACCGTTCCTCATGGAAGATGATGTTGCAGGCATATGTGAGCTCAGTGCCTGGAGGGATCACATGTTTCTAGTTGGAGGCTGTGGGTGCTTGCATCAATGCTGCCAGTACCAGTCATGTGCCAGAGGTGAGTGCCAAAGATCCGAGTGCTGTGTGTGAGGTGGGTGGGTTGGCCAGCTGTCAGTAGACAAGCTTCTGCTGACTGTAAAATGTGTCATAGACTTTAGGACAAAGACTATGCTGTACTCCGTAACGTCTAACTACTTTGGATGGGTGCGACTTCACAACTGTTTACATCTTTTAACTGAAGTAGTGGGAAAATAGTTGCGAAAATGCGAAGTGTCTTAGAAAAATATAAATTTTTGGAATCTGATATTAAGCATCTGTTTTGTGTTGTGTTATGAGTTCTTTCATATTGCAAAGGTGGAAAACATCAGAAGTATTGTTGATGAATACAACTGATGTAAATGTTCATATCTTCATTACGGACACACACTTCATGTGGTTGTGAAGTGTATATGTGAACAGAGTGCCATGTTTGTAACAATATATGAAAAGGATAGTTCCTAGTCACCATATAGCAGAGATGTTAAGTCACAGATAGGCACAACAAAAAGATTGTCACAAAATAAGGTTTTGGGTAACAAGGCCTATGTAAAAAATAATAGGCCACACACACACACACGCATGCAGACACAAACGCAACTCGCACACACACAACCACAGTCTCTGGCAGCTGAATCAACACTATGAGCAACAGCAGCAGCAGTGTATGATGTGAAGTCAAAGGAGGAGGCTGGGACGGGGAGGGGGAGTGATAGCAGGGTTGGGCTGGGGGATGGTAATGTGCTGCTGGGGAGCATGCGGGGACAAGATGAGGAGAGGGTAGGGCAGCTAGGTGCAATCGGGAGATTAGAAAGAGGGGGAGGGTATAGGTTGGGGGGGGGGGGGGGTAGCAAAAAGGAGAGAAGTAAAAAGAGGGCTGTGTATTCTGGAATGGGAACAGGGAAGGGGCTGATGGGCGAGAACAATGACTAACAAAGCTTGAGGCCAGGAGTGTTACAGGAACGTAGCATATATTGCAGGGAGAGTTCCTATCTGCACAGGTCAGAGAAGCTGTTATTGGTGGGAAGGATCCATATGGCACAGGCTGTGAAGCGATCATTGAAATGAAGAATGTTGTGTGGGTCAGCGAGCTCAGCAGCAGGGTGGTCCAGTTGCTTCTTGGTCACAGTTTGTTGGTGGCCATTCATGTGGACAGACAGCTTGTTGGTTGTCATGCCCAAATAGAGTGCGGCACAGTGGTTGCTGCATAGCTTTTATATCACATGACTGGTTTCACACGTAGCCAAGACTTTGATGGGATAGGTGATGTTTATGACCGGATTGGAGTAGGTGGTGGTGGGAGGATGTATGGGACAGTTCTTGCATCTAGGTCTACTATAGGGATATGAGCCATTAGGTGAGGGACTGGGAGCAGGGGCTGTGTAGGGATGGAGAAGTATATTGTATAGGTTTAGTGGATGGTGGAATACCACTGTGGGAGGGGTGGTAAGGATAGTGGGCAGGACATTTCTCATTTCAGGCCTCTTCCCTATTCACATTCCAGCACTACACAGTCCTCTACTCCACCAATGCACCCAGTCTTTTTACTTCTCTCCTTTTCTACTATCTCCCCCCTCCCAAACACCTCACCCCTGCCCTCTGTCTAGCCTCCCAACTACACTTAACTGCCCTACCCTCTCCCTACCTCATCCCTGCATGCTCCCGAGCAGCGCATTACTGTTCTTCACTCCTACCCTCTTGTCTCTCCCCCTCCCCACCACAGTCTCCTTCTCACCCCTACCCAGTTACATCTCCCGTCATGTAATGCTGCTGCTTCAGCTGCCAGAGACTGTGGTCGTGATTTGTGTGTGTGTGTGTGTGTGTGTGGTCTACTTTCGACAATTGTTGGTCGAAAGCTTATTTTGTGGCAGTCTTTTTATTGTGCCTCTGTCTGTGTGTCTGTGTGTCTGTGTGTGTGTGTGTGTGTGTGTGTGTGTGTGTGTGTGTGTGTGGGTGGTCTACTTTTGACAAAGGCCTTGTTGGGTGAAAGCTTATTTTGCGGCAATCTTTTTATTGTGCCTATCTGTGACTCAGCATCTCTGCTGTATGGTGAGTCACAACTATCCTTTTCATAAATTGTTATGTTCCATCCTGGATTTTCCATTGTTTGGATACCTCATTTACGTTTATTAATGACATGAACAGATTCTAAGAGTACAATCAAAACTGTGGAATGTAATCTTATGATTAACATTAATCATTATAATTGGGCTCGTCAGTTCTGTAAGAAGGATGACAAAAGTCAAGGAATTTGAATAGTTACTAAATCTGTTGTCAATACGTGGTAGTCAAGTTTTACAGTTTCTTGGGATTATTCATAAGACAATAAAAGTTACCACAACTCATCAAGTAAATTGTTATTATTACATGTAAACTGGTAGTTTGTATGCCAATGCCAACAGCTCTCTAAATTTATCAAATATAAAAGCAAGTTTGAGCACTGAATAGTATTTTGTTCAATTGCATGGGGAGCTGGGTAAGGTAATAATTATAGATCATCCACATAGGACATAGACACTTCCAATAATAGTCTCTTGTGGACATTATGTTTATGGAAAAATAGACTATAATTGTCTGTGGAGGGTCTAGTATAAATCTTGTGAGTGAATCTGCTTCTAAAGAACTCTTTCTTAACGTATTACACAGCTTCAGCATGTCTCTTCTCATATGTAGTCTCACAAGAATAACAAATAGAACATCAATTTTTGTAGAGAACATATTTTCAAACATGGATGCTGCTGGGATAAAAATTAGAAATGCTGATTTGGGATTAACTGACAATAATTCTCTCATATGTTCAATTCCTGTTGTATCTGTGATAGAAAGTGATGTGTTATCTTTCTTGTAGAAGAGTGATACTCACCATATACCAGAGATGCACACACACACACACACACACACACACACACACACACACACACACACACACACACACACGCGCGCGCAAATGCAATTCACACACACAAATGCAGTTTCTGGCAGCTGAAGCCACATTGCAAGCAGCAGCAGTAAATGATGGGAGTGCTAACTGGGTGACGTAAGGAGGAGGCTGGGGTGGAGAGGGGGAGGGGTAGTAGGGTAGGGGTTGGAGGACAGTGAAGTGCTGCTGGGGAGCACACAGGGACAAGATGGAGAGAGAGTAGGGCAGCTAGGAGCAGCCTGGAGGTTAACCGAAGGGCAGTGGAGATTTTTTTTTTTTTTTTTTTTTTTGAGAGGATGGGTGTTAGTGGAAAAAAGAGAGAAGTAAAAAGACTGGGTGTGATGGTGGAATGAGGGTTATGTAGTGCCGGAATGGGAACAGGGAAGGGAATGGATGGGTGAGGACAGTGACTAACCAAGGTTGAGGCCAGGAGGTTTATGGGAACGTAGAATGTATTGAAGGGAGAGTTTCCACATGTGCAATTCAGAAAAACTGGTGTTGGTGGGAAGGACCCATATGGCACAGGCTGTGAAGCAGTCACTGAAATGAAGCATGTCGTGTTGGACAGCATGCTCAACAGCAGGGTGATCCACTTGTTTCTTGGCCACAGTTTGTTGCTGACCATTCATGCAGACAGTCAGCTTGTTGAGTTGTCATGCTCAAATAGAGTGCAGCACAGTGGTTGCAGCTTAGCTTGTAGAGCACATGACTGGTTTCACAGGTAGCTCTGCCTTTGATGGGATAGGTGATGTTTGTGACCAGACTGAAGTGGCGGGAGGATGTATGGGACAGATCTTGCAGTAGGTCTATACAGGGATATGAGCCATAAGGTAAGGGAGTGGGAGCAGGGGTTGTGTAGGGATGGACAATTACATTGCGTAGGTTCAGTGGATGGCGGAGTACCACTGTGGGAGGGTGGGAAGGACAATGGGCAAGACATTTCTCATTTAAGGGCATGAAGAATTGTAGTCAAAACCCTAGTGGACATTGTAATTCAGTTGCTCCAGTCCTGGGTGGTACTGAGTTATGAGGGGAATGCTCCTCTATGGCTGGGCAGTGAGACTTCGGGAGGTAGTGAGAGACTGGAAAGATAAGGCACAGGAGATCAGCACAACTAAAAGTGGCACAGGTCTCTTGTGTTTAAAGAACTATAACATGAACGTAAAGTAAACATATTGTTTAATAGGGTTGTCTGTTATGATTATTAATTGCAGGAGGTGATCTATTTGCACATGGGATCTATTATTTTTGTATTGTAGTCTTCTTTTGAAAATCAATTTGTTTGCCATGACCAATAAATTAAGACAATTGCTGGATAAATACTTTTGGCAATATGTATTGTCATCTTGAGATCCATAAAACTGGGCAGTGGGAGTGACATCATACAATGCTTTTCCACTCTTGTCATATGAAGACTATACCATATGCATAAAAGTTGGTACATAACATTTTCATGCTAGGTATTCTGTCATACGGTATGTACTCCAAGCTGTACATATTTTATGACAAAATGCCTGGGATGTCACTGTACCATAAAGAAGTAGTCTTTTGTACCATCACTAAAGCTTTCATTTCTTAAGTGAAAACGGCTCTGCTTTGCACATTTTCGGCTATATCAGATATCCTTAGTCAGCCTCACCTACAGCGAATATGTCACTGTATTGGACTGTTGGCAATGAGAGTGAAGACAACATTTATAACTGTGTAATGTGAGACTCTGACTGACTTAATTACACTATGGTCCTCTGAAGATCTTGGCCTCTTCAGTTACAGATTTCCAATCGTCTTGGTCTTCAGTATGCCTGTGCATCCTCCTCACTCCCACTGCTCTCAGGTTGGCTTCCAGATCTTCCAGCCATCTCGCACGCGGTCATCCTCTCCTTCTTATACCACCAAGATGTCCCATCATCATCTTCTTCGGGAGCCTTTCTTTTGTCATATGCTGGACATGTCCTAACTATCTTAGCCTTCTCATTTTGACTGAGGTTTCCAAATCAGGTTCTTTCTACAGGGCCCATATTTCTTTGTTAGGTTTAATTCTCCATATCTCACCTTCTTTTACAGGACCAAAAATCTTCTTCAGCACTTTTCTTTGCCATATATTTAGTTTCTTCTCCAAAGCCTCCGTCAGTACCAATGCCTCGCTGCCATACATGAGAACTGGTTTGATCACTATTTTGTAGAGTGTAAGCTTTAGTTTTCTATTTAGGTTCTTACTTTTGAGCATGGTATATAGTGTTCTATATGATCTGTCTGCAGCTTTAATTTGGTTTGTTATATCTGCCTCCACTTTGTTTTCTGATGTTATTACTGAGCCAAGATAAATAAAGCTATCTACTCTTTAAAAGTTGTACCCTTCTAACTGTAGATCATTTATGTTTCTTCTCTCTCTCTCAGTTACCATATACTTAGATTTTGTCTCACTAATTTGTAAACCAAGGTTCTTGGCAGCGGCTTCAAACTCTTTGAAGGCTGATGTGAGTGCCTCCGTACTTCTAGCACTTACTACTACATCATCTGCATAGGCTAAGATTTGCAGAAGTCTATTGTAAATATTGCCTCCTGGATTTGTGCTTATTGATCTTACTGCATTCTCTAATACCAGGTTGAATAGTACTGGGGATAATGGGTCTCCCTGTCTTAGTCCTTCTTCCATTGGGAACGATCTTGACAGACATCCCTGAACTTTAACCTGGCTTTTGCTGTTTTCCAGGGCCATCTTAGTTAATTTTATTAACTTCTTGGGAAATTTGAATGTCTGCATTGTTTCCCACAGTGCTGATCTTTTAACTCTGTCCTAGGCCTGTTTATAAAGAGATGTTCTTATCTTACATTATATTCGTAAGTCTTCTCCAGCACCATACATACTGTAAAGATATGGTCAGATGTAGACCTCCCACTCTAAAACCTGCCTGGTACTCGCCTAGAATCTTTTCTGCTCTTCTACTTAGTCTCCTTGTTATAGCCGTAGAAAGGATTTTGTAGATGATACTAAGCAGAGATATTCCTTGGTAGTTCTTACACTGTATGTGTGATCTTTTCTTATGTATAGGGCAGATGGTTGCTAATGTCCAGTCCTCTGGCATTTTCTCTGTTTCTCAGGCCATTGTAATTATTTTGTGTGTCCTCCATACTAATATTTCACCTCAGTGTTTTATCATCTCCGCTGTTACCAGGTCGTGTCCAGGAGCTTTGTTATTCCCAAGTTGCTTTATAACTACTCTTAGCTCTTCTATTGATGGAGGTTCTGTGTCCACTGCATCATCATCTCCTTCCACCTCTTGTTATTCTTCAGTTTCTTCTCTAGCTCCCTCCATTTCTCTCTTCACTTACGATGTGTGTTTGACAGTAACACTTCAGAATGTTGTACCAGTGTTTCTATTATTTTTCCCTTTCCAACTATCAAACTGCCTGTCTCATCTTTCAGCATGTCCACCCTTGGCTGATATCCTCTCTTTATTTGTCCCACCCCATAAAAGAATTTCCTCCCCTGCTTATTTTCAAAGTTCTTCTGTATTTCATCCATCCTTTCCCTTTCCTCTACTCTCTTTTTAATCCGCACTAAATTCTTAGCTACCCTTCTCTTCTCGTTAAACATAGCCACATTATTTTGTATGGGTCTCTGTAACATTCTTTGTCAAGCTTGATTTCTGTCATCTAGCACCTTTGACATCTCCTCATCAAACCATCCATTTCTTTTCTGTTTTCCTCTTTCTCCAAGTATCTCTTGATTTGTTGTATCTAAAGCTATCTTAGTTTCCTCCCATAGTATGTTGATATCCTTTCCCTCCATTCCACTGATCTTTTGCAAATTCTCTTTCATTTTTTTCCTATACTTTTCATTTTTCTTCTGGTCTTTGAGCATATCCACATTGTAGTTCTTACTTTTCTCCAACCCAGCCCTTCTGGCTTTTACTGCAATCCTTTCTAAGGTTTTGATACTTACCAAAATATGGTCTGAGTCAATATCGGCTCCTCAGGGACTAATCACATCCAAAATATCTTAAGCATGCCGTCCATTTATTAGTACATGATCTATTTGATTTCTCGTCAACCCATCTGGTGATATCCAAGTCTCCTTATGAATGTATTTGTATGGGAAAGACATGCTTTTAATCACTAGTCCTGTGTTAAAAGCAAATTCAATCAGTTTCCAACCATTGTTATTTGACTCCAGGTGTTTACTATGAAGACCTGCCACTGTTTGGTTCTCTTTTTCTTTACCTACTTTGGCATTACAATCCCCCAGTATAATTTTGACATCATACTTCGGCAGCTTATCATATACTTGCTCCAGTTTCTCATACAATTCTTCTTTCTCTTCTTCAGCTGCATCTTCCATTGGGGCATGCGCACTAATCAGCAAGAAGTTGGAGAATTTTCCCTTCGGCCTCAATCGACATAATCTGGGGTTTATTGTTTCATATTCCACCATGGCTGGTCTGATGGACTTCTTTACTATAAAACCTGTTCCCAATCTATTTTCTTCTTCCCCGCTATTGATCAAGGTATAATGCTGAAGATCAACCACCTCTGTTTGTTTCCATCTTATCTCTTGCTCTGCTGCAACATCAATTCGGTACCTCAGTAATTCCTCCTCGAGCTTCGTACTGGCTCCCACCTGAAAGATACTTCTTACGTTCCCTGTTCCGATATACCAAAATCGTTGCCATTTGATGTGCCTTGGTTGTCGTAAGTTTGAGACAGACTGGTTCTCTCTGTGAATTGGTTGCTGAACAATGAGTTTTTTTCCAATATGAGGTTGTTAGCCCCATGATCAACCCCCAACCTGGAGGATCTGGATTTGTATTGGGTTTACTCCCTTAAGGAGACTGGCTTCACCACGCCTCTAGAGCCCTGCCTGCCCTATGTCGTAGGCAATTGAAAAAGACAAGGAAAAAGGATAGGCTTAGGATAGGATAGGACAGGAAACAGGATTGATAGTTTGTTGTGGGACACACTTCGTCTGGCTCCTTCCCTTTGGCCTGTCTGGCGTGGGTGACCCTGCTGGCAGCTATGCTACCGCCGGCATAGCCCTCTGGATTGAGAGCACGTAAACCCCCTTGCCTACATGGACAGTGCTGCGTTAAGGCAGTATCCCCTGAGAAGGAATGTGCGACACTATCAGTTAGAATGATTAACAGAGCCTATACAATTTTGTGCCAGTACATAAATAGACATTCAGTTCTGAAGCACATTTCCACTATTGACTTTTCAATTTGTTTCCTTGTTAATGACATAATTTGTGTATCATGATACAAAAAATTATGAATGATTTAGGTATTTTTAAGGCAATTTACTGCTGAAACTGTGAAATGGAATTTGCACAAATCTGCACACCAACACTCAATTTAGAAATTTCTATGATGCCAAAAATAAATCTTAATGGAGGCATATGTTTCATGCACAAAGTAATTAAACTCAACAAATGCTTGTGTGTTGCAGTGAAATAAATAAATAATGGTAAAATACACTGGAAACAGTGAGATTCTAAAACAGTTACATGCATGATTATATTGAAATGTCATTAATATAAAAACAAATCATGGTTCCACAAACATCTACACTAATATTTCACTTGCAGTTTGATAAAAGAATCAAATTGAACTCAAGGAATAAATAAATAGCATGTAATTCAAAAAGTTAATAAGAAGCATAGTAACTTTACAACAGATTTTGCTTCTTTGGTAGAACCAACTCCAGTGCAATCTTCTTCACCTCAATGCCTGATGGTCTCTTTATGCCCTTCTTTGTGTGAATGTGCTTCTTTTTCGTAGAAAAAAGAAGCCTCTGAGGTTCAGTTTTTTTTGTTAGCTGGTTCTACGGATTTGGAAGTGGAAATGGAAGGAGCAGCAGAGTTTGTCAAATGTAAATCTTCTGCATCTTTACTACAAGCTTCAGCAGAGAAATAAATTTTTTCAATGCTTGCAATCCTTCTGAGATTCAATTGAATTTACAATTCTTGTGAAATTTTCAATATCCATCATTTTTTCTGTCTGCAAATTGGTCTTGTCTTTCAATATAGTGCACCACTTATCTTGGAGGATAATTTTCTTTTCTTGTAAACTTTCTGCATCCTTTTTTGAATAAATGCAGAGTCCTGTTGTTTAGTTGCATCACTGACTTTAATGGACTGACAAATAAGATTTATATGCTTGCACATATTCCAAACAATCACTGTATCAGTACAAGTGCAATGTAAACTGTGTAAGCAAGCATTACAATCAATGCATCATAGGTTACAGCTACATTCAGTTTTCTGCACTGAAACAACATACAGTTCAGCTGACTTCTCTGACATCACATTCCAATAATCACTTTCTACCTTGCAGACAGAATTTTCAGACATCCCTTCAGACCACTGATGTCTCAGTATTAAAGCAGATGGTTGTTTGTAGTTTTGCCTCAGTGAACAACAATAAGTCTATCAGATAACATATCCCTCAAGAACTTCATGAAAGCATGAATGCTGTTATCCCGTCTTTTAACCTTTTCGTCTTTAAGATAGATGTGCTTCAGTTTTTTATCCATATTTTCAAGAGCCATTTTTGCATTTATGCCAGCATGCATTTTGTAGCAATGAGCCCATTTTGAAGCACCATGAAAAAACCTTTCAGTATATTTTGCAAAATTTACTGTCAGGTCACTGGCATAAAGTTTGTCCAGTAAATTTTTTGCCATGATTTTGAAAGAATAAGGGTCTCTCTCATATGACACTTTCATTTTTTTTATAAACCTCAAACTGCATGTCTTTTTCTTTTATTTTACTTAAATTTTGTCTCCAAGCACAATCTACATGCCAACTGCAATACAGTTGTTTAGTTGTACTCTATGGTTGTAAGGACATCCATGCATTAAAACATCTTTCTGCCATGTCAGACATAAACCATTTAGGTTTCAACTCAGAAGCCAAGCAGAAAATTATTGTCTTATAAAAAAGGTCCATAATTACTGTATCACCTCTGTCTGAAAACATGAAAGCACAAGGAAATCCATTGTGCATGTCATCATAATGTGAAAAGCAAAAGCAAAAGCAAAAGTTGTAAGCATTCAGTCCTTGGGTCCCATCAATACAAAGACAGTCATTTCCAAACGTTGAAAGCAACTGAAGTTGTGTGTCATTTGGAATTACAAGGCAAAAGCCTTCTGTTTTGAAATGTGGGTTGTCAGATACAGCTAGGCCTTGAGGCTTGTGCAGACGAATAATATTTGGAGTATGTTTCATTTGATTTACCCACACATCAACACTGACATAATCATTACTATGAAACACAGAACCACTATTTAAATTGTACTGTTGGAAATGTTATGCAAATCCTATCTGTTTTTAAGAGCAAACAACTTACTTCATTACCAGCCACAGAATCACGAATACTATCAAGAATACATCCAGAGGCATTTTTATTTCTATTTGTGATGCAATTTTATGTTTATCATCCTCTGAAAGATTCTTTCTTGCACCATCAAAACTGGGATCAACATGGTTGACTATAAATTCAACTGATGTATTTTCAGTTTGCATTATCTTCATGGTTGGGCAGTGGTCATCTATTTTATTGGAACCCAATACTTTCATTGCCCTAGAGTTTGCACCTTCTGAACTAAAATGCCTATCATGATGACACTACAGATGTGTAACAGTTGCTCCATATATATTTTTCCCGGATGAGAGGCATTTTACATATATCAATTTGGTCTCACATTACAAATTTTTCTTCCACTGACAGAACCGATCCATACCTGGAAACAGGTAACAGTTTTTCTCCAGTTCAGTCTTGTGAGTTACGACGAAATGTTCACCCATTGTTCTCCGCAGTCCTTTGTAATTACACTGTGCACAAATTAGATGCAGTGACCATGTCTTTTTAACACTATTTTCATGCACATTTTTTGTGCCTTTCCAGGCCAAACAAATCTCTGAAGCACTTGTTACAGATGTCGCAAGTGTATTCTACTTTTGGTTTGTGTTTTTGGATGAGATTCAGATGCTCCCTGGTTCAAGAAATTCATCACACTTTACACGTCATATTGTGCAAAAGTTAATTTATTTGGAAAATAATGCTACTCATGCAACTATTCGCAAATATTTTCCTGCAACTAATAAACGGTACGCTAAACAATTGTGACCTCACACTCATCCAAAGCAGTTAGACTTTATGAAGTATAGCATAGTCTTCATCCTAAAGGCTTTGATACATTTTGCTGTTGGCAGACACTTATTATCAGTAGTGCAAGGCCACTATGGGAGAGATAGGGGCATCAATGCAGCGTGGGGGGTGCAGCCGGCTGGTGGTGGTGTGATAGTTGTGTAAGGCATAGGCTGTTGGGGGAGATGGATGGGCAGCTGCGTGAGTGTCCTGGGTGTTGGTGATGATGGCACCTGTGTGTTGACACCCAGTGGGTCAGAGGCAGCACTGGCATAGCAAATGGGTTTTCTGTGGTGCCCTGGATATTAGGTGGTAGGCAGATGTCTTGGGGCCATTGTTGGTGGAGGTTCTTGGTGCGATATTGGTGGTAGTGACATTGGTGTCAGTGGTGTCAATGCCATTAGTGCCATTATGGGGGGCTGGCATTGACAGCAGTGCTGGCATCAGTATGCACCAGTCGGATCTTGACAAACATGGTGGGTGAGCTGGGAAGTTTTAGATCGGGCGGTATATAGGCGGGCTTCAGCCTATATATTGAATGCTGGTAAAGATGACATGGCGATGCAGGGTAAACATATTGGAATCCCACTTCAGGACTTGGTGTGGATGAAGCAGGAGCTAGTGAGCATTGATGCGCACCATAATGAGGGTGCATGAGGTGAGATTGCTGTGGATGAATATCCTGTGTTCGCCATGGCACTGGGGTGGGGTGGGTCACAGGTGGGTCATGCAGTCCTGCAAGCTGGCTTGAATTCAGGCAGGCTGTCATTTGTGGGCAAGTCAGGAGGAGCTGTTCCACCTTGTTGTTAGTGGCAAGGTAGAAGCTTGACATCAGGTGCAGGTCAGTGCTACAGAGGTGTATCAGTGCCTGGAAAAGGAGTGATGTAAATTGGTACCTGTGGTCAGTTATGATGTGGTGTGGGCAGCCGAAATGGACAGTCCACTTTGAGACAAAAGCAGCAGCTACCATGGCAGTAGAGAAGTCTAGTATCAGCATTGCCACAGGCCAGCCTGTATATCTTTCCACCATGGTGAGGAGATAGTGGCAGTCATCAGATGGTGGTAGAAGGCTGACGATGTCCGCTTGAATGTGGGTGAAGTGATACCACACATTTGGGAAAGTGGCTTCAAGGGTGTGTATGTGGCTGCAAACCTTGGTGCGCTGATAGACAAGGCAGGTGCAGGCCCAAGTCCTGCAGTTCCCCTGAATACATGGCCACATCAAGCACTGTATTACAAGAGCAACAATTGCATGCATGGTGGGGTGTGTCAGGTTGTGCAACCAGTCAGATGTGGCATTTATGGAATGCAGTGGGGAGGAATAGGTGTGCAGTGGGGAGGAATGGATGTGGTGAGCCAGTGAATACAATGCAGGAGATACTGCTGTTTGAGCTGTGTGTAAATTTTGGTTGGAGGCGGAGTACAGAAGCAACACCCAGACTTAGGCAGGAGAGTTCCAGGTCATGATCTGGGGTGCATCATAGCCCAGGGAAGAGGCAACAGCACAGATAGGGCTGAGGCAGTTGGTGACAACATTGTCAATTCCAGGTGATGTGATGTATATCAATTGTAAATTCAGAGATGAATGACAGCTGCCGGAATGGACATGAGGAGCAGTGGTCACAGTCTTTTGCAAGGGCAAACATGATGGGCTTGTGGTTGGTAACAACTGTGAAGTGATGGTCCTCCACCAGTGGTCAAAAGTATTTAATTCCCTTGTAGATGGTAAGGAGCTCTCTACCATATGTGCTCCAGTGTTATAGTGTGGCAGAAGGCTTGCTGGAGAAGTAAGCAAGTAACTGCCAGGTGTCGCTGGTGTGTTGCTGCAGGACAGTACTGTTAGCAATCTAGCTGCCATCACCACAACGGCAATTGGGGTGTTAGAAGTAGTTTAACATACAGAAGAAATGATGGAGGTCTTGGAATATCTCTGGGCATGGGAATTCGAGGGTAGCTTGCACCTTGTCAGGTAGAGGATGTGTACTGGTGTCAGGTAGAAATACCACCTCACTGGCACTGAGAACACACTTCGTTCTGTTGACGATGATGCCAGCATCCTGGAGGGGGTCAAAAATGTTGCAGTGATGCTCATGGTGTTCCTCAGGTTTTGCAGAGAAGAACAAGTACATTGTCCAAAAGGCAAAACAGCATGGCAAGCTTTGTAAGATGCTGTCCAAGAAATGCTACCATGTTTGGGCAGCATTAGGGGGGCTGAGGGTATGAAAGTGTTCTCATAGAGACCAAGGGACGTGATGATAGCAATTGTCTGGATGTCCTTGGGTGCAACCAGAATCCAGGTGAAAGCTGTGGCGCAGTCGACTGTGCCGAAAATTATAGCTTCAAGCCAGTGTGTTGTAGAGTTGTAAGAATGGGTATCAGTCAGGGATCATGCAAGCGGTTAGTTTTGAGTAAATGCTGCATGGCCACCAGGGACAATCTTCCTTATTGGCAAGGTGATGGGCAAACGCTCACAGGCCCCTCAAAGGATGCTGCATGCCAGCAGAAAGCAGCTAGTTAAACTTGGCCTTGTTGATCTTAAGTTTGTGTGGTGCTAGGGGTCATGGCTAGCAGAAGATAGGCAGTCTGGGGTGAAGTCAGTATAGTGGATAGTTGAATGACAGATCTCCCAAAGTGCATTCGGCAGATGTGTGAGTGCAGGAAATTGTGTTAGGAGGTCAGCATGTAGGCTGGAATATGCCCCCTGTTTCAAAAAAAGAGGAACAGCAAAACGAGTGGTGCACATCGTTGATTTCCCCATATCACTGTCAGTGAGGTGCTGGCCAACAATTTTAGGAAGCAGATCGTAGTGCCATTGAAGTCCACTCCGATAATGGGATCAGTGTTGTCAGCAACAACAAAAGTCCACAGGGGGGTATTGTTGCAGGCCGAGGTCTAGAACGTGGCAATGTGTGTCATAGTTGATGATGGTAGAGCTATTTGCTTCTGTTAGGAGGATGGCTAAGGTCGTGCCCAAGGTCCCATACAAGACACCTCTGAAAGACAGACAACTCAGAGCTAGTGTCGTTCAGGAACAGTGTGGTGGAGTGAGCATCACAGATGACCATGCACTGGGAGACTGTGGAGCAACTAGGTGTGCCAAATCCTAGTGGCTGCTTGCATTTGTGTGTCAAGAGCAGGGTTCCCTGCAGTTCACAGCATCTGGGCTGAAATACTCATGGTACTAGGAAAGGCAAGTCTTATCATGAAAGCTGTCAGCAGGCTGGCTGGAGCTGCAGTGGTGGTAGCTGTCATTGTGTCAGCAGCTGGTGCAGTGCAGATTGCGGCGTTCGAAATTGAGGTGGGCTGTGGTTGCCTGCAGCATTGTCATGTCAGCACTGAGGCAGACGAACATGTCGTGTACTCCTGGCTGCTGGGGCTGTGCTGCAGGCCAGCAGAAAGTGGAGCGGCTGGTGATGTCATGAGCAATGGGGGTTTGCTTGGGGTGGGAAGGATGGCATAATGGTCATTTGACTGTGCCGGGTGGGGATGGGTTGGCATGCAGTGGCGGTGGCAGGCAGGAAGGCCAGCATCTCTTGCAAGCTGTCTGCATGGCTGGTGGCGTGGTCAGGGAGAGGAGAGCATGTGATGCCACAGCTGTCTGTATCGGGGCGAGGAGGTGAGCCAGTCAGATGTTATATAGGAAACCATCAGAGACCATGTGTGGCTCCATCAGGCTTCAGAGATGATGCAGAAATTTCAAGCATTCCCAGTCCCTATACCACTTGAGGAAAAAGAGGACCTAGATGTGTTGCATCTTGAACAACGTGAGTTTTGTAACGAAGTGACACCTGAGTGTCTCATAGCGGTTGGTGGATGGGGTGACAAGATGACGTCATGAATCTCTGTCGCATATGTCAGCTTGAGCTGGCTGATTACCATAGTTAACTTGGTGGCTTTAGGATGATGCCACAGCTGGTTAACATGGCATCCACAGAGGAAAACCACAGGCACTGGACTCAGTGATTAAAGGGTGGCACAGGCAGACGCAGTGGTGAAGGCAGGCGGATGATTGGTCGTCAGTTGCTTTGAGGCCATTATGGATGGTGGCAGTGGCAGCAGCAGCACTTACAATTGCTGGTGGGGGTGTTGGTGTGGAGTCTGGCATCTGGATTTGGGCTGACAGTGGTTGCATCTGCACAAATCGCACACACAACTCGGTGTTCCAGCATTCCAGCCCCGTGAGACACATGGCCAGTTTGGTGGTGATGTTGTGAGGTGAAGGGGCAGTGGCCACATGTGGCGAGGTGTCGGTTGTGCCATTGGTGGATGCCATGTTGCTAGGCTACACAGGCTATGAACACATGGAACACAGGTCAAGGGAAGTGATGCATAGCACAGTACCTGCAGCAGTACATTAACAAAGCTGCTGGTGAGGTGCACATGTGCACAGGAATGGGAATGTGTGCCTATCAGGATGAGGCAGCCAACGACATGTGAAATTTGAAAATGAAGCTGCCAGATTTTATTTTCAGGCCACTGTTGTGGGATCATTTCCCTACATAATTTACTAAAACTACTACAGTGTAGTAGAGAGTGGCATCCTAGGAGCTGTGTAAAGGACTGTTCTACAAATAGATAGAAAACAACACTTTATGGAAAACCAAATTGTTACACCAAAGGGACATGAATTACTCTCACAGATTAACTGCCTTTGCAGGAGGTCACTTGGTAAATTCTACCATGCTAAGTAAAGGTGCATGCTGCAATCATCTCTCATTGAGAAGTATTGGCAGAAAGATCTGAAATAAAGATCACCGCAGCAGTATTCATGTTGTCACCAAGTGAATGGTGGTTGGATTGTTTGTGGATTCAACTTTGTCACTAATCAGGTTCCGTAGCCGATGTGGACACAGCAAAGTGTATGTGAACCTTCAAACTCGACGGTGCATGTCTGAACCACAAATGTGTTGCCAATGCACAACCGGAACAATGCTGACACTAAAAAGAGAAGAGCCAGACTGAGTGAAGCTAGGCTGATGCAAGCCTTGCCAGACCCCGAGCTACTTTCTGTGCATCAGTAGCCAGCAAGCACAGTGTTTGGGTGTCCGGTCACATGGCAGAATCAGTAGTTTGTGGAGAAGTTGGCTTGAGAAAGAAAACTCGCTGCCTTAGCAAACGGTCCAATACAAGGCCATTGGCAAAGGATGATACAGCATCATTTGGACTAATGGTCCTGTTCAGATTTTAAAGTAATATTATAATACACTGATCAGCCAGAACATCATGACCACCTGCTTACTATCAATATAAACTTGTCCAGGCAATAACAGCATCACCTGGTGAGGAATGACTGCTAATCTCTGTCTCTCTCTCTCTCTCTTTCTCTCTCTCTCTCACACACACACACACACACGCACACGCACACGCACACGCACACACACATGCACTTGAGTTTGGCCAAGGACAGATTGCAATAGCCTGGGGGCTTGGCACAAGCATTTTGGAAACTACCCGACGTCTCAGGTGTTCGAGGAGTGCTGTGGTGAGTGCCTTCAACACATGATGAAACCAAGGTGAAACCATGTCCAGAGATCATTGGGTTGGGCAGCCACCCACAGTCAATAACCCGTGCATGTGCCAATGTTAACACTCTTGACTTTGGCAACTACAACTGAAATGGGCATGTGACTATCAGCTCTGGACGTTGGCACAGTGGCAGAGCATTGCATTGTCTGATGAATCCCAATACCTTCATCACCATGCTGATGGGAGGGCGTGAATCTTTTGTCTTCCAGGCAAACAGCTCCTTGACACCTATTCAGTTGGCTGGAGACAAGCTGGTGCCAGCTTCATTATGCTCTTGGGATCATTCAAATGGCCATCCATGGGTCCACATTTTTCAACAAGATAATGCACTATGTCACAAGACTAGTGTGTGATGGAGGGGTTCAAGGAATGTAGTGGCTGTAGTGGCGAGTTCCAATTGATGTACTGGCCCCCCAACTCGCGAGACCTGAACCCAATCGAACACACCTGGGATACGACTGAATGTTGTGTAGAGGTCATCACCTCCCTCCATGGAATTTATGGGAATTAGGTGATCTGTGTTTGCCGATGTGGTGTCAGTTCCTTCCAGTGACTTACTGAGGCCTCATTGTTTTTACACCATGATGCTTTCAAAGGTGGACATGCTGGCTATTAGGTAGGTGGTCATAATGTTCTAGCTGATCAGTGCATAATGTTATTTAGATTCAATAACGTTTTCCGATGGTCTCCCAGAAATACCTACATGGCAGACCATTGTGTCTCAGGAGTTTCGTACAGTGCCAATAATCAATAGTCGATGAGCAATGACACAGGGTTGTTGAAGTACTCGCAAGCAACCATAATGTTGCTGGGCTGGTTTTTAATCCACACAGCATGGGACAGGCAATTTAAAGCAATCTCTGTGCTTGCACAAATGTAGAAGGTTACGTACAACATTAATGGAGTGAGACTAGTAATACAAACTGGAGTCCGTATCATGGATGATGACAGTTCGTGCAGGTTAAGGCACGGACAGGGGTTGCATTGTTGCTGGTTCCATGCGACAGTTGCGGTACAGGCATACATGTGCTTTGCAGCTGAAGAAAGTGTATATTCTGCAAATTACATCTCTTGCTTGCTTGTGTGGAATCTATTATCTACCACCGCCATCAGCAATGACAACTCACAACAATGGAATGAAAATTCACTAAATAACTCACTGTAGTCATGTTTAATGCTGACATTGGCTACAACATACGGAGCAGAGCACTCAGAATGCTACTGAATGTTATTGACTGCCAAAGAATGCGTTATGTAGGTGCACAGAACAATCCTAAACTTGACCACTATCATTCATGACTCCTGGCAACTTGCATTTGTGGGCTAATAGTGAGTTGTGTAGGTCATCATTCATTTCTGTAATTTTTTCAAACACTGCTGTAAACTTATTTCAATATGTAATAATATGTTGTTATATTTTAATATTTAATCACTATTCAGAGTTTAGTTCTGTTTTCTTGTACTGCTGTGACAGATCCAATTACTCATCAAAATTGTGTGTATGTCAACATAATTGTTATACATTCTCTGATCTGCCTGGCAAAAGTAGTGAGCCACCCAGAAGAGGAAACCAAAAGAAACTTCACAGGTTGAGAGGGTAGGTGATGTTAGTTTAGTAATTACAAAATTGAGTTAAATTTGCAAAGAACAGTGATGTACCTCTCCAAAACTTCAGAAGAATGAGATATCTCCCAGTGTCAACACTATACTCACCGACGATTATCATCAGTGGTAATGGAGAACCGCAATTCATTGTTAAACACAATGCAAAGCCATTAATCGGCACTCTGCGATTCCTGGTCTTGGCAGCACTCCAGGCACAGAAATTGCTATTGTGGTGTTATTGGCAGCCTACACACGGGACAATAATTCTGTAGTTCAGCTGCTGCTTCTCTCTGACCAACAGTGTAGGATGCACAGAATGGTGCAAGGAGTCCATTACTTGTTCTCAGATGGCAGGCATGGATATAAAGGGGCTACGATGTGCTTGATGCACAATACGGTGATCCTCCCATGTGATGGCTGGACATGGTTGACTCGAACTTGGATGGTGAGTATGCCTGCCCTCATGTTCCTGTGCGGTTCAGCATTGCACCACTGTCGTATCTGAATGCCCACAAATCTGGATGCTGTACGATTTGACCAGCCAGCCAAATGATGACACACAGTGAGGCACCTTTCAAACTCTCTCAGGAGCTAGTGATGTTGTCTCACAGGAGTGCAAGGCATCTCCATGTCCTTCACAGGGATCACTCAGTGTCTGAGACTGTTCATGCTCCTTACATACTTGATCAGGCCCAGTAGCAACACTAAACATGACAACACTAGTGTACTTTGGTGGTTCTTTTGCCTGTCACAGAAGACTTGCTTCTGGTGTGTAAGAAATTATGTTGTCGACATCTGACTATGTCTTCTAGCTGTTTCTTTCTTTCTTTCTTTTTTTCAGCCAGTGTACATGCATACATCTGTATGAGGGTGTGCTGAAAATTAATGCCTCCAACTTTTTTATTCTATTCTCAATATAAGTTGAGGCATTACTTGTCGTGCACATTACTTGGTCGACTTTCCCACTCCTCTGATGCTAGTTGCTACCCTCAGCTGCTAGAGGGCTCCGAATATTGGAGGGTAACATGGTCAGTGTGTCATGTAACTATGTCAGTGCATGAGAAGCAGCATGCTATAATTGAGTTTTGAATTTGAGGTGTTCATCTACTTTTTCAGTAATCTGTCCTTCAGCATGACACTGCCAGACCACACAAGGATGCTGTAACATCTGCAACAATTTTACACCTTGGGTTCATTTGTCATTGATCATCCTCCATACAGCCTGGACCTGATTCCATCTGATTTTTATCTGTTCCAAAAACTTAAAAGAACACCTTCGAGGACTTCACTTTGATAGTGATGAAGCAAGCAGAGGTGAAGTTGTGGCTCCTTCAACAAAATCAAACAATGATGTACCTCTCCACAACTTCAGAAGAATGAGATATCTCCCAGTGTCACAACTATAATCATCAACGATTATCATCAGTGGTAATGCAGAACCGCAATTAACTGCATCTGTGCATGTACATGCATGTGTGTTCATATAAACAGAACAAAGTTTACTACTATGTGATCAGTTATTGTATTAGTAAACAGTAATATTATCAGGGTTACCACAGGTTCTGGAAATCAGAGAATATCAGGGAAATTCAAATGTGTCATGGAAATCAGAGAAATGTCAGGGAAATTTGAAAAAAAAACACTGGAAAAATCTCATTTTGTCTCAGTATAGGAAATGGTTTGTTTACTGAGATGTCATGCATCATCACTGGCTGGGTGCAGTTGAGCTTGTAGGCCAGTTATCTACTCCCTCATTACTACTGCTTCTCCCCTTCCTACCACTCACCTCAGCTTGCAGTCCGTGCTGCCATCACTTGTCGCCACTAGCCTTGCAGCTGCAGATGAGAAGCAGGGAGGTGTGAGGAGTGGTTTGTTTGGATCTGATTCTCAGAGACTGTAGATGCAGTGGCCAAAGATGGTGGTCATGTGTGCATGAATTGTGTCTGAGTGATTGTGTGAATGTATGTGCACTCTCACTTTCCGACAAAGGCTATGGTCGGAAATTTAGTTGTGAGAGTGTGAGTGTCTTTTCTGCATGCCTGTCTGCAGCTCAGTGACCATTTTGCAGATAGATTATATAAATATAAGACGAGAGATTTAGGAACCAGGTTTTAAATTGTAAGATATTTCCGGGGACAGACATGGACTCTGATTACAATCTATGAACTACAGATTAAAAGTGAAGAACATCTACATCTACATCTACATCTATACTCCGCGAGCCACCTTACGGTGTGTGGCGGAGGGTACTTATTGTACCACTATCTGATCCCCCCATCCCTGTTCCATTCACGAATTGTGCGTGGGAAGAACGACTGCTTGTAAGTCTCCGTATTTGCTCTAATTTCTCGGATCTTTTCGTTGTGATCATTACGCGAGATATATGTGGGCGGTAGTAATATGTTGCCCATCTCTTCCCGGAATGTGCTCTCTCGTAATTTCGATAATAAACCTCTCCGTATTGCGTAACGCCTTTCTTGAAGTGTCCGCCACTGGAGCTTGTTCAGCATCTCCGTAACGCTCTCGCGCTGACTAAATGTCCCCATGACGAATCGCGCTGCTTTTCGCTGGATCATGTCTATCTCTTCTATTAATCCAACCTGGTAAGGGTCCCATACTGATGAGCAATACTCAAGAATCGGACGAACAAGCGTTTTGTAAGCTACTTCTTTCGTCGATGAGTCACATTTTCTTAGAATTCTTCCTATGAATCTCAACCTGGCGCCTGCTTTTCCCACTATTTGTTTTATGTGATCATTCCACTTCAGATCGCTCCGGATAGTAACTCCTAAGTATTTTACGGTCGTTACCGCTTCCAATGATTTACCACCTATGGCATAATCGTACTGGAATGGATTTCTGCCCCTATGTATGCGCATTATATTACATTTATCTACGTTTAGGGAAAGCTGCCAGCTGTCGCACCATGCATTAATCCTCTGCAGGTCTTCCTGGAGTACGTACGAGTCTTCTGATGTTGCTACTTTCTTGTAGACAACCGTGTCATCTGCAAATAGCCTCACGGAGCTACCGATGTTGTCAACTAAGTCATTTATGGATATTGTAAACAATAAAGGTCCTATCACGCTTCCTTGCGGTACTCCCGAAATTACCTCTACATCTGCAGATTTTGAACCGTTAAGAATGACATGTTGAGTTCTTTCTTCTAGGAAATCCTGAATCCAATCACAAACCTGGTCCGATATTCCGTAAGCTCGTATTTTTTTCATTAAACGTAAGTGCGGAACCGTATCAAATGCCTTCCTGAAGTCCAGGAATACGGCATCAATCTGCTCGCCAGTGTCTACGGCACTGTGAATTTCTTGGGCAAATAGGGCGAGCTGAGTTTCACATGATCTCTGTTTGCGGAATCCATGTTGGTTATGATGAAGGAGATTTGTATTATCTAAGAACGTCATAATACGAGAACACAAAACATGTTCCATTATTCTACAACAGATTGACGTAAGCGAAATAGGCCTATAATTATTCGCATCTGATTTATGACCCTTCTTGAAAATGGGAACGACCTGCGCTTTCTTCCAGTCGCTAGGTACTTTACGTTCTTCCAGCGATCTACGATAAATTGCTGATAGAAAGGGGGCAAGTTCTTTAGCATAATCACTGTAGAATCTTAAGGGTATCTCGTCTGGTCCGGATGCTTTTCCGCTACTAAGTGATAGCAGTTGTTTTTCAATTCCGATATCGTTTATTTCAATATTTTCCATTTTGGCGTCCGTGCGACGGCTGAAGTCAGGGACCGTGTTACGATTTTCCGCAGTGAAACAGTTTCGGAACACTGAATTCAGTATTTCTGCCTTTCTTCGGTCGTCCTCTGTTTCGGTGCCATCGTGGTCAACGAGTGACTGAATAGGGGATTTAGATCCGCTTACCGATTTTACATATGACCAAAACTTTTTAGGGTTCTTGTTTAGATTGTTTGCCAATGTTTTATGTTCGAATTCGTTGAATGCTTCTCTCATTGCTCTCTTTATGCTCTTTTTCGCTTCGTTCAGCTTTTCCTTATCAGCTATGATTCGACTACTCTTAAACCTATGATGAAGCTTTCTTTGTTTCCGTAGTACCTTTCGTACATGATTGTTATACCACGGTGGATCTTTCCCCTCGCTTTGGACCTTAGTCGGTACGAACTTATCTAAGGCGTACTGGACGATGTTTCTGAATTTTTTCCATTTTTGTTCCACATCCTCTTCCTCAGAAATGAACGTTTGATGGTGGTCACTCAGATATTCTGCGATTTGTGCCCTATCACTCTTGTTAAGCAAATATATTTTCCTTCCTTTCTTGGCATTTCTTATTACACTTGTAGTCATTGATGCAACCACTGACTTATGATCACTGATACCCTCTTCTACATTCACGGAGTCGAAAAGTTCCGGTCTATTTGTTGCTATGAGGTCTAAAACGTTAGCTTCACGAGTTGGTTCTCTAACTATCTGCTCGAAGTAATTCTCGGACAAGGCAGTCAGGATAATGTCACAAGAGTCTCTGTCCCTGGCTCCAGTTCTGATTGTGTGACTATCCCATTCTATACCTGGTAGATTGAAGTCTCCCCCTATTACAATAGTATGATCACGAAACTTCTTCACGACGTTCTGCAGGTTCTCTCTGAGGCGCTCAACTACTACGGTTGCTGATGCAGGTGGTCTATAGAAGCATCCGACTATCATATCTGACCCACCTTTGATACTTAGCTTAACCCAGATTATTTCACATTCGCATTCGCTAATAACTTCACTGGATATTATTGAATTCTTTACTGCTATAAATACTCCTCCACCATTGGCGTTTATCCTATCCTTGCGGTATATATTCCATTCTGTGTCTAGGATTTCGTTACTGTTCACTTCCGGTTTTAACCAACTTTCCGTTCCTAATACTATATGCGCACTATTTCCTTCAATAAGAGATACTAATTCAGGAACCTTGCCCTGGATACTCCTGCAGTTTACCAATATTACGTTAACTTTTCCTGTTTTTGGTCTCTGAGGACGGATGTTCTTTATCAACGATGATAATGTCCTCTCTGGTAAGCCGTCAGGTATTTTATCGTTTCGCCCAAGGGGGGGTCCCTCTAACCTAAAAAACCCCTGTGTGCACGCCACACGTACTCTGCTACCCTAGTAGCTGCTTCCGGTGTGTAGTGCACGCCTGATCTGTCTAGGGGGGCCCTACAGTTCTCCACCCAATAACGGAGGTCGATGAATTTGCAACCATTATAGTCGCAGAGTCGTCTGAGCCTCTGGTTTAGACCCTCCACACGGCTCCAAACCAGAGGACCGCGATCGACTCTGGGCACTATGCTGCAGATATTAAGCTCAGCTTGCACTCCGCGTGCGATGCTGGTTGTCTTCACCAAATCAGCCAGCCGCCGGAAGGAACCAAGGATGGCCTCAGAACCCAAGCGGCAGGCGTCATTCGTTCCGACATGTGCTACTATCTGCAGCCGGTCACACCCAGTGCGTTCAATAGCTGCCGGAAGGGCCTCCTCCACATTACGGACGAGACCCCCCGGCAAACACACCGAGTGCACACTGGCATTCTTCCCCGACCTACCCGCTATTTTCCTGAGGGGCTCCATAACCCGCCTAACGTTGGAGCTCCCTATAACTAATAGGCCCGCCCTCTGTGACTGTCGGGACCTTGCCGGAGAATCGGCCACTGGCCCAACAGGCGAGGCATCCTGTGGTGGCTCGGAAACGATGTCATCACCACTAGGAAGCATCCCGTACCTGTTGGAAAGGGGTAAGGCAGCTGCCACGCGGCCAGATCCCACCTTCGCCTTTCGGCCAGGCACGCGCGAGCCCACCACTGTCCGCCATTCACCCTGGAGTGATGGCTGACCGGTAAGATGCTCACTGCCGGAAGACGCAGCGACATCAGGGGTTCCATGTGATTCCAAGGCCACCGAAGTAGGCATAGGTCTCACCACAGTTGCCCCAACGCCACTACGAGCCGACGCCTGCGCCTCGAGCTCGATGAGCCTAACAGACAAAGCCTCCACCTGCCCCCGAAGAGTGGCCAATTCTCCTTGCGTCCGCTCACAACAACCACAGTCCCTACACATGACTATGTTTACCCTACCCTATACGGTGACAAATTCCCAAGATAATCTTCTGATGAGCTACTCTGATAATCAAGAAACACTCACTGAAATACGAGACGCGAAAACTACGCTAGGTTTTCCCAGAAAAACTATTTAAAAGCTAAGCGCAGCAAATAAGTACAAAAACGCTTTATACAAACAGTACTCGCTGCTGCTGGTGCTCTCGCTCTGGCTGTCACAAGACAACTGCTGATTCAAGTGACTAGTGGCTAACGGCCGCGAAACAAACAAATGACGGTTTTAGGGCGCTTTCTGTTCTAAACGATCAAGAAAACACTAAGAAATCTAACACGAAAACTACGTAAAGTTTTATCAAGAACTGTTAGTTACTATGCAGAGCAGATAAACACAAATAGAATCCCTTCCTTAGTGGAAGGTTGTAAACAAAATGCAAAATAAACGCTTTACACAAACAGTACTGTGCTGCTGCTGGTGCTCTCGCTCTCGCTGTCACAAGACAACTGCTGATTCAAGTGACTAGTGGCTAACGGCCGCGAAACAAACAAATGACGGTTTTAGGGCGCTTTCTGTTCTAAACGATCAAGAAAACACTAAGAAATCTAACACGAAAACTACGTAAAGTTTTATCAAGAACTGTTAGTTACTATGCAGAGCAGATAAACACAAATAGAATCCCTTCCTTAGTGGAAGGTCGTAAACAAAATGCAAAATAAACGCTTTATACAAACAGTACTGTGCTGCTGCTGGTGCTCTCGCTCTCGCTGTCACAAGACAACTGCAAAACTGCAAAAAGCCAGGAATTTAAGGAGATGGGACATGTATAAACTGAAACAACCAGAGGTCGTAAAGTGTTTCAGAGAGAGCATTAGGGAACAATTGACAAATATAGGGGAAAGAAATACAGTAAAAGAAAATTGGGTAGCAGGATCAAGTAGGTAAATAGATGAGGGCTAGTAGAAATCCTTTGGTGATAGAAGAGATATTGAATTTAATTGATGAAAGGAGAAAATATAAAAATGTAGTAAATGAAGCTGGCAAAAAGGAAATGAGATTGACAGGAAGTGCAAATTGGCTAAGCAATGATGGCTAGAGAACAAATGTAAAGATATAGAGGCATATATCACAAGGGGTAAGATAGGTACTGCCTACAGGAAAGTTATGGAGACCTTTGGACAAAAGAGAACCACCTGTATGAATATTAAGAGCTCTGAGAGAAAACCAGTCCTAAGCAAAGAAGCGAAAGTGGAAAGGTGGAAGGAGTATATATAGGGTCTATACAAGAGTGATGTGCTTGAGGACAATATTTTGGAAATGGAAGAGGTCGTAGATGAAGATGAAATGTGAGATATGATACTGTGTGAAGAATTTGACCGAGTACTGAAAGACATAAGTCGAAACAAGGCCCCAGGAGTAGACAACATTCCATCAGAACTACTGATAGCCTTGGGAAAGCCAATAATGACAAAACTCTACCATCTCATGAGCAAGATGTATGAGACAGGCGAAATACCCTTGGACTACGAGAAGAATACAATACTTCCAATCCCAAAGAAAGCAGGTGTTGACAGGTGTGAAAATGTGTCCTGTCCATTGTATCTCCCCCACATGGTGCCATCAATGTTGTGGTTGAGCAGGTTGCTACAATGATTGTTTCTGCAGCGGAAAATGCGATGCCTCGTTCTTTAGGGTGCCCCGGTGAAAACAATACCTTGGTGGCCACCAGAAATCGCTGAGGCAATTAAAGAGTGTCAACGAGCTCTACAGTGACATAAGCGGCACCCTTCCCTAGAGCACGTAATTGCCTTTAAATGGCTCTGTGCCCGCATTCACTAGCTTATAAAAAGATGGAAACAGGGGTGTTGGGAGAGTATGTCTCAACCATTGGGTGCCATACTTCACCTTACCAAGTCTGGATGAAGATCAGATTTGGTTTTGTGTGCCAGACCCCGACACGTGTCCTTGGCGTTGCCATCGATTGTGTGTTATGTATCAATGCAAACTCAATTGCCGAGCACTTTGCTGAGCACTATGCTCAAGCCTCTGCATCGGAGAATTGCCCCGCCCCCTGACTTACGCACTCTCAAACAGCATATGGAAGGGAAAGTCCTCTTGTTCATTACATGCCAAAATGAACCCTGTAATGCCCCATTTACAGCATGGGAGCTCCTCAGCAACCTTGCACATTTCCCCGACACAGCTCCTGGGACAGATCAAATCCCCAGTGAGATGATGAAACATCTCTTGTCTGACTACAAGCGACATCTCCTCATTATCTTCAACTGGATCTTGTGCGGTAGCGTCTTTCTATTGCAATGGCGGGAGAGCTCCATCATACCAGTGCTCAAACCCATTAAAAACCCACTTGAGGGGAAAAGCTATTGGCCCATCAGTCTCACCAACATTCTTTGTAAACTGCTAGAATGTATGGTGTGTCGGCGGTTGGGTTGGGTCCTATGTTGTTGTACACAAAAAAATACTTTCATCCTGGTAGTGTCTTGAATGATGTTATCATTGTTATATTTTTAGATTCTGCTGTGACGTGTTCCTAAGACAACTGTGTATTTGCAGATACTGGTTAAATTTTTCATCTTTGTGGCTTCGCAGAAGGCCGGTATTTACAGATGGCAGTAAGGTACAAAAGTTCGCTTCTGAGAAATTTGTGTGTAGGAGGAGACAAGGCACTGTTAGAATTAAAGCTGTTGTGAGGATAGGTTGTGAATCATTTTTGGGTAGCTCACTCAGTAGAACACTTGGCTGTAAAGGCAAAAGTCCTGACCTTGAGTCTTGGTCTTGCACACAGTTTTAATCTGCCAGGAAAAACTGAAATGTGCATGTGGTTTGGGCCTGATGGCTGGTGCAAGTCTTTTTAGTTGATGCCACTTCGGTGATTTGCTTGTTGAATCTGGCAGGAAGTTTCAAATGTGTGTGTATTCTGATTTTTGGGCATCACGTTGGATAGAAAATTGACTGGGTAGGCAAAGCCATGTTACATGGAGACAAGTAATTAACACATTCTGTTGATCACCCCCTTCAGTTTTGTCATTCTTTTTTCTCAGTGCAGGCACATTTTGCTGCTCTCCTGCATGGAACCTCCTCAGTGATTTGGCAGTATAGCAACTGAGGGACAACAAACTAACAAACTGTACTCATTAAACAAAGAACCCATCCACAATGGATCTCCCCAGCAGAGTGAAGTGCTGTTGATCCACCTGTCTTTAAGGAAGGAATTTTCATCAGGCATGTTGCACATATTGCAGTAGGACAGTCTACAGTTTGTTGTGCACAAAGTACAAGAATTGCAGTATGCTATATATATACACAATGCATTTAAGTTGAGGAGTCTCTGTTTTAATTAATGAGTGTAAAGGATCTCTTAAATTCATACTTCATGACAAATTAAAACTGTACGCTGCACCTAGACTTGAACTCGGGATCTTTGCCATTTGTGGGTAAGTGCTCTACCAACTGATCTATCCAAGCATGACTAACAACGCATCCTCACAGCCTTACTTCCACCAGTATCTCACTATGCAGTGGAGTGTGCTCTGAGGTGAAATTTCCTGGCAGATTAAAACTGTGTGCTGGACCATGACTCGAACTTGAGACCTTTGCCTTTTGCGGGCAAGTACTCTACCAGCTGAACTACCCAAGCATGGCTTGCAACCCATCGTCACAGCCTTACTTCCACCAATACCTCATCTCCTATATTCCAAACTTTACAGAAATGCTCCTGTGAAACCTGCGGGACTAGTGCACATTTTGCTGCAGAGTGAAAATCCCATTGTGGATATATACCCCTGTCCATGGCTAAACCAGGTTTTTCTGGAGAACTTCAGTGAAGTTTGGAAGGTAGGAGATGTACTGGTGAAAGTAAGGCTGTGAGGGGGGTTTGTGAGTCATGCTTGGGCAGCTCAGTTGGTAAAAAACTTGCCAGCAAAAGGCAAAGGTCTAGAGTTCAAATCTCAGTTCAGCACACAGTTGCAATGTGCCAGGAAGTCTCATATCAGTGCACACTCTGCTGCAGAGTGAAAACTTCATTGTGTATCTCTCAAACTGTTGTGTGATGCCTCAAGTATTTACTAAGGTACTGAGGCAGATGTCGTAATGTGTTGCACTGTGAAATGGCTCAAATTTCTTTCTTTTTTTTCCATATTGGTATATGCAATAAATATATTCCAGTGTTTGGTCCATTTTTATTTCGTTAATTTTTTTATTATATCTCTCAAATACTGAACTCTAAATTTATTTTGCGTAGATATGTGAGTGTTTCCTTTATTGATCAATGTAGGAATTTGATGGTTTTGACCACTCCACTAACAAAAATTTTGTCTAATTACAATACATGTATACATTTATGGTCTTTCATCTGTTTACGTTTCTATATTAAAAATTTCATAGGCATGGCTGTCACTTACAAATCACACTGTGTGACCGTTAGACATGTCTCAAGAGATTTATAACTCTGGTTTACATGAACAGTGTTATAAGAACACATCCTTTTAGTGTGATGATAAATTAATTACACATAACTATCTTCCATCAATGCATGTAATTACCAAAATGTGTATTGGTGGATATATATTTTAGTAGCCTACAAATTTCTTGGAGCAATGAGTGTCCTTTTTAACATTATTGTTATTCTATAGTATTTAAACAAATAGTGAAAACATCTATTTCAGGAGGAATGGATGGTGAGTTAACACTGTTATTAACTGGAATGTCTGAAATGGAACAGAAGTGGTTAATCAGGATGATACTGAAGGACATGAAGCTTGGTGTTGGCCACATTGGTATTTTCAACGCATTTCATCCTGATGCCTCAGCACTGTATGA